>NW_008600052.1:0-13323 GCF_000691845.1 Merops nubicus
AAACTATATTTATATTATTTATATTAGTTTATAGTTTCATATTTCTTTATAGTCATGCTTTCTATTTTCATTTAGGTCTGAAAATTAATTTTAGCAAAAGTCAAAACATGGCTATTTACTTTTCTTTTGGAGTTTTAGTACTATATGAAAATTAGCAAAAGAAGGACTCTGTTCTAGTACTAATAATTCTTAAAATTTCACTGGTTTTGTATTTTTAAAATTTAAACTCCTGAAAGTATTTACTTGCATTTTCACTAATTAATGTTTGTAAAATGTATTACAGTGGTTTACTGTCTATCTATCTATCTATGTATCTATCTATCTATCTATCTCTCTATCTATCTGTCTCAAAAACCTATTTCTAATAGATGATTCTTTGGGAAAGGAAGGGAGATTGTGCTGGGATTTTATTATTTTTATTTTAATGGCAAAGTCTGTTCTTTTTAGGAAGAAATGTCCCTTATGAAGGACAGTTGTCATTTGAAGCCTGGTCCTATACTCTTTTCCTGCAGAAATAATTTAAAAGGAACCACTCTTGGTCATTCATGTTGAATTAGAGTAATTGTTACATTAATTCTGAGCACTGTCAAAGTTCAGGATTTTGGCACATTAAAGCTGGTACAAGAATACTGCTCAGATATTAAGAGTGCTTTTTAAAATATTTGTGAAATTCACATCCAGATCAGTCAGACACTGTAATGTACATTTGCACCTTCCCAATATTACTTAACATTATTTTTTTTCTGGTGTATACTTCCATATTAATCCATGTGCCTCTGAATAACCAATAAATAAATAAATAAATAAATAAATAAACAAAAAAGAGCTGTAGTGTTGAATATCCTTTGGTGTCACTTTCACAATCATTTCTGTAACAGCACCAGTGGCTTTTCATTTCTGCTTTAACTCGCACAGAAGGACAAAAAGAATATAAAGAAAAGCTGTGAAACCTGCATTTCCATGTTTATTTCACAAGTAACACTCACTGTTCCATGTCAGTTCTATCAACATCACCATTGCCCCAAATCCTTCTGCAGCAATCAGGCTGGTTTTTTACCCAGTAATATTTCTGAAACTCAAGTGCTAGTGTCAGGTAATTCAGGTCACTCTGTAGCACATGTGAAGGTTATGAAAGTTTCTCAACTCAGCCAATATCTCACCTTTAACTGGTATTCTTCCTTCACTCCCGTTCCAGGTGGTTCCATTACTGTCAATACAATTCATGTCATACAAACCTTCTCTGTTTGCATCATTGCATGCTAGACTACTTATTTTATTAAAGATCATTTATCTCTAGGTACTAAATCCTATTGGTTGAGATAACAGTTTTCATATATATACACACTTTGTGTGTATCCATTTTGAATGTTTTCCTGATGACGGCTTCTTTGCTAGTCTGATGTTTAATAGAAGGGTTATTGGTTAAGTGCATTGTGAAAAAGTATCACACATAATTATCAGTTTGTTTCAAGCTGGCATTAGATTTGTCTATTGTGCCCTTACATCAAGCAGTTCTTTTTATTTTGGGCTCTTTTCAAGTGGTTGAGATTCACAACATGCAACAAAATAGCAAAATTTAGTTAGCATGCATGCACAAGTTCCCCTTCTTCTTTTTTTTTTTTTTTTTTTTTTTTTAATTAAGCACTCAGACTTACTCAAATTAGCACAAATATGCAAGTCAACTTTATGATTAATAGCTTCAGACTCAAATGCTTTTATTTTTTGTCTTCCTGGAGAATCTACTATTTCCACTGAGATTTTTTTTTCAACTTTAGCTGTATTTAAAGTTAATGAGCTTTTTCAATTAAAGCTTCAGATATTTAGCCTTTGGATAACATTTAGATGAACCAGGGTGTATCTAATTATGTTGGGTGAATTCTTAAGAGGCTCTGTATATACTTCATTCATGACAAGCACATTTTATGTGAAAGGCACATGGGAGACTTCATTCTAGACTGAATACAAATCACCGTTGTGAAAATGGCATTACCAAGTGGCCTGCAAGTTCGAGGAATAACTGCACTAGCCAATGCCCTTGAGAGTATGTACAACATCAACTGTTCTGAGTAGCAGAGAAGTCAGGACTGCCATTAGGGTAAAAACTAAATGAGGAGAAGAAGGCGGGGTGGAAATATAAGAACATTGTCTAAACTGGACAAAACATGCCAGAACAGAATATTGAAATCTTGCTGCTTGCTTATAGAAACTAGCAGTGAAATCAGCAAAGGGATTAAGCTAAAACACCCCATCACTTTAACATGAGAAAAAGGGTGGTAAAAAGACTGTGTGGTTTTCAGATTTTGTACTTTGGCGCATAAGTACATGAGGAGGAAACACTGCTTTGCACACTGACTTCCCTGGGAGCTGAAGTGTTCTGCTTTCCTATGGGAGTCCCCTGTTTCTAATCACTCTACTAGACTCCTGAGGTGCAGAAGTCACCACAAGAGATAGCCTCGCTGGCCCAGAAAAACTAGGACGTCAGATTTTGTTGACTTGCATCCAGAACACACATTTTAATCTGTGTCATGTGACTCCTGTACAACCTTGAGAGCATCGCTTACACTCTCCCATTCTTGAAGCACCACCTATAAAATGAAGATGATGTTATATACCTTTCTTAAAAAGCAAACGTGAGGAAATTTACTGGAGCAGAGGGCTGGCCATAAGGAATGGGTGAGATAAATACCTGTCTACATAAACGATAAATAGTATTAAAATAAAAAGTTCCCTAAAGATATGAAACAGAAAGACTTGGGAAGGTAAAATCTGAGTTCAGATTTCAGTTACTCCCTAATGCAGGGCTTTCCAATTGTATTGTGTAGAAATGTCAAAGAATAACAAAAACCCAGCTCACTTCTATAAATCTGTGTTTTAAATTCACAAATACAGCTCTCTCAGTAACTCTAGCTTTTACTGATGTTCCACATACATGCTTTTCTCACCCCTGTTCCGCATCTGTCTCCAGGTTGGTTAGCTAGACCTAACACATGCCATAGGTGCTTTGAGGTAGTCTCTGACTTGGCCAATCAGACTTGTTGATGGGGCAGCTTCTCACTGTGGAAAGGGGACTGTGTTGCAGTTGCTTATCCATTAGACTTAAGTCTTGAATTCTGTCTTCCCCATCCACTTGTCTGTTTTCAGAAAAGCTGATGAAGGCATAATAAGCTGGACACTCTTCTTGTTTTCTCAGATTTTCTGAAGTTGACCACTGTCTGCAAAACCATTAGATGTGATGGCACAGATAGACCAACAAGCAGAACAGTGCCATTGTGTCGGGTTTTTTTCTTCCAAGCACTCCAGATAAGCAGGATTTAAAGGCAAGGAAACAATTCCAAAGGCTATAATTGGAGATCTGACTTATGAAACTACCACTAAAGTACATGGTCTCATTTCTCTCTTCCAGCCCACCTTGCTTTAAGCAAAACACCAACAAGAAACTTAAAGAGAGTATAGTTCTTAAGTCAATACTTCTACTGCAGCTTTCTAATACTATACTGTAATGAAGGATAAAACCAAAAATTGCTTTCTTTGTGACTGAAGCCTCAGTCTAAACCAGAACAAAACAAAGCTGACAACTGTTTCTTTAAGATTATCCTGAGAATATATCTGAACCAAAAGAAAATGTCACCTTTCATGTGGCATTAAAGGGAAAAGTGGCAAAATTCCAATGAGAATTGGAAAAAATGTGAGTATAAAAGTATTTGCCTTAGGAAGAAAAATACCTACCATGTTCTTAGAACTGAAGTATAAAATGGCTGTTTTCTTTCCATCCGAATTTCCTGTGTTTTTTATTAAAAACAATGTAGAAAAAAAAAAATTATAGAAACCACAAAATGCAATTTCATGTTATTTTTGTTTTGAGACTTTTCTCTACATAGTATAATACGAATCCAACCTTACAGTTCACTAAACCTTCTTGCTTTTTATTTTCAGAATAACAGAGCAAATGTCATTACAGCTGCTTTTTCCTTTCCAGGTAACAAAACCATTTTTTGCTTGACAGATGTGGCCACCAGTCACCCTTGTGGACAGACCCAATGTACAGGCAACGTATTCATTGTGCCAACCACTGCCCTGGTCAGTTAAGGATCAAGACGCAGCACGGAGTGCGCACTGGCCCGAGCTTGGGCTTAGCTGTCAGAACAAAATTCGTTATGCAACTACTTTTGAGAAGCCACAGCCTTCACTTACATCTTTAGTCATAATCACCGATTTGGCTTTTTGAATTACTTCATGTGACTTGATTGCTTTTAGTAGCTATTTGGCTTTGACTGACTGATACATGCACTGGAAACAGAAATACATTAAAACAGCAAGCACAGTTGGAGCTACAACAAATTGAAAAAAGTGCTTTAAGAACTTACTAAGATACCTTTGTCACTCTTTTTTGGGCTCCTGTCCCAGTGACTTCAGCTTGAAAGCATTAAAATGAGTTCCTTATACATGCTTTGCAGGTGAGGGTTTTTTTTCAAGCTTTAATTTGATGTTTGATTCGCCCCGGGATTTTCAGGTGTTGCATGAGGGAGTAAAGAACAGAAAGTACCTCAGTTCTTGGTTGTCAGCCATTGGATGATGGCCACAGCATTATTAAACCATCCAAGCATGCTAGGTCTCAACCACAAAATTTAATTTTCCCTACTGCAGGGACTAATCACCTACCAGAGGCACTAAGTCCTGAGGAGACTGGTTTTATCTGTATTTTTTTCTTTCAAAGACTGAAGCATAGTTAATTTTATAATTTTGTGTATCCTCAGGCTTACAAACAATGACAGATATGTAGCCTGATGAGAAACAGATAAAAAGTGGAATTTATGCTTACCCTATGACATAAATTAAAGAAAGATGAAAGGTTTAAATAATTAACAGACCCTCCATAAGTCAGAGAGAAAGACCCCAGATTCCCTTAAGTGAAGAAAAAAAAAAAAACTCCGAAAGGGAAATAAAGCATGCTAAACGGTATCAGCAGCTACCTCTCACTTTGTCTGAAATTGAGAAGAAAAGTTAGTTCTTACTGCAGATGCCCATTTCCACAAAACCACCCCCACCAACAAACTAAATTCACATTTCTGAGTCTCCACGAGACATTTGCACTACACAAATATTTGTATCCCTAATGTAGTATTCAAAAAAACTGTTTATCATGGATTCACTGCATAAAAATCCTTTATCTTCTTAAGCAGTTGCTAGCATACTGTTGGGTTGTTTGTTTGTTTGTTTGTTTGTTTGTTTTTTATTTTTTTATTTTTTATTTTTTTTATTCTTTTTCAGGAAATCCATGTGTATGTTCTCCACCCTAGAAATATGACTAAGCAATTGAACCATTTATGTTTCATTTACCAAGCAGTATAGGGTTTCGTGCTACAAGGGGAAAGCTGGGAGGGAAGCAATGAGCAAGAAAAGAAAGAAATGCTGCAGGTCAGCACCACAACAATATTCATCTGTATTGTTTTTAATCATAGAAACTCTTTCTTGGAGTACTTCCAAAAAATACGGGGAGGGGGGGCAGGAGAGAACTCTACAATGAAATAATGACACCTTAAGATGTACCAACACTGAAGATAAAGGCTGTACTGTGTGCATGTTAAATTTATCAGAAAAAGATGGTTACAAGCAGCAGTTCACATGACTAAGAATTCTTTCAAAATGACGGCTGTTCAGGCTTTATAGGAAACATTAGCTTGAAAGAAACTTGGAAATAGAAGAAAGTTCCAACCAAAGAAAACAATTATAAATATTCTTAATTGCTTGGAAATAATTTGTCATACAAAATTGGACTGAGATACATTTATACAAAGGCTTCAGATGCATTGATGTTGTAATGTCTTTTAGGAGCCCAGCATATTTTTGCAGAGTGTTCCAATAAGACATTAAAGAAAAGGATATGACTTTCACTTTTATCTTCTGCCTCCCTTCCTCAATCTAATCTCTATTCTCTCTTTCACTTTTTTCAGTTCACTTCTCTGTTTTATTTTCTTTTTTTTTATTATTTTTTTTTCTTTTTTTTCTTTTCCCTTTTTGCAGGGCAAGGGGGAGCATAAAATAACTGGAAGACTCAGTAACTGCTACTCAGTGTATTTTATTATTTCAGGAATTCATTCCAAGCTGGGCTGCAATTACATTTAAAACTGGAGAATAATGGGCTATTGACATGTATATGGTTTTAGAAATATAAGGCCTCATTTTCTCAGCTGGAATTTCCCCACAATGTGCATTTGCATTACATTAGAGATGCTCTTTTTAAAAAGAGCATAGCCTGCATTCAGACATTTTGACATTATCTGGGTCAGAGGCAACATTTAAAAGCCATAGCCCTACATCCACTGCAAATCTCTTACAAGCACACACTATGCATTAGTGAAAATGAAAGAAACACTGAGAGGTTCTCCATATTAACCCATAGTTTATGACATACCTGCCTGTACCAGGCATTAATCTGCAGGAGATAGATTGTCATGGTCATGGTCCCCTGCTCTACTCCAACTGCATATACATTACCTAAATTGAAATCTGCACTCCCTGTGCAGCTTGATGTGACCAGAAATGGTAGGATGCATGAACTAGCAGTTTTCACGGTGCATATAATCATCCCCATTTTCCATGTATTTACCTACACATACAGCAGCTGTAAGTTTTTCCTTCTGGCTTAACAATGAAGACTTTATTTTCCTTCAGCTTAGCTGAGGTCTAACTAGCTCGTCAGGCTCAAAATTGCAGGGCACTGGTTAGGTATGCAAGCAACTCAGTACCTTTCTTGTTCCCAGAAGTACCTAAGACATAATGAAAAAGGAATGCAGAAGTTTTCACCTGTTATAATTGTTTTATAAAGCCCTGCACAATGAATTCTTTGTCATCTTCCAAGAATGGGTCATTTGTGAATGGTAATGCTTACACAAGTGTGTTTTATGAATAGAAAGATCTGTTAGAAAGATCTGTATAATTGGTGTGGTATTGCAAGTCAGACCACATGGAGGTTGCCCAAATGTGTTTAAATTTCTACTTCACCATTTGCAAGATTTTCAGATATCAGACATTTAATTTACCCTTCATTGACATAACTCCATTCTAGGTAGAAAAGACTCCAGATTAGTACCATCCCACTGTAATTGCTGAGAAATGAAAACCAGTGTGAAGTATGGGGGTTTTAGCCTTGCTTTTTTTCATGTTTCATTTCTAATGTTTCTCCTCACTCCCAATTCCTACTGCCATCAAAAATTTCCTTCTTTCAAAGTTGTCTATTTTAATGATCTTCCTCTCCTTCTCACAAATCTGACATTACATTTATTGCTCCCTTGGCTCTTGGCTTTTTCTAGCCCTGACCAATCCTTCATACAAAATACATCTCTCCTAGCACTTTTTCTGCTGTCTTCAGTTGTTTCTTTCAAAGCCTTTCCTCTCTTCCTGTTTTCCTGTTCATTCCTCTATCCCCTTCCAACCAGCTGACTACATATTCCAGTCCCTTTCCCTCTCTCTCTCCCTTTACTTTAACTGAATCCTGGATTTAATTTGATTTGATAAGCCAGACCCTCTTGAAGACCTATGTCCATATCTCCCCCTCCATCTGTCAGAAAGATACTTCTTTTGCATTCCTGTGCTTGCATTTCCAGCTCTAGCTTTTCTAGAGTTGTTGAGACAAACCCCGTCACATTAGCTTCTACAAAATGTGTCCAATAACAATTCTTTAACTCTTGGAAAAAAGAAAACTTTAAAATCAGCACACTCACAAAGTACATCTTAAGACCCTGTAAGGGGGACATGCCAGAAAACTGAAGCTTGTCATGCTTCCAGTTAGGTAGGGAGGGTAGGTAGGACTTGAAGAAAGGAGAATCCTGGATATCCTTTGCCCTGTCTAAATACTAGGAACTCTCATTCTTCTTCCAACCTCTGCTCCAAAGTTTTCCCACCAGTCCCTGGGGTTTGGATCAACCCTAACAATGTCCTAGCCAAAGATATGAGCTTTCCCTCTTCTGAGGGAAGGATTTATTGTCTCCTAATACAACAGAGGGGCAAGAGTTACTTACATACAGGTTGAGGTTCACTGCCCTACTAAAACATGAAAGACTGTATCACAGTTTTCTCCCTTCAAGGCAGAGCAACTCTCACACAGGCTTCTGCCTCCTAAGTGAAGAAGGTGTGGAACAGATGAGATGCTATTATTTTTCCACTGCAAGTAGGCAGTTCCTATTATTTTCTTTCCTCAAATATAACCTAGCTGGCTGGCAACTGATTTGCTTGTGAACAAGTATTCCTGTCTAACACATTTGCTTCCTGTTCTGTGTCCCATCAGACAAGATAAAGCAGTTGCACTTCACTCCTCCATAAGAGATCTACACTCATCCTGCTAGGTAACCCCAGAAAGAAAGAGCTCCCACTCATATTTTGATCCCTTTTTCTCACAGATGAAGTTAACACATAGCACCCCACCCAGTGATTCATGTGATTGTTAGCATTCATTTATGTGATTGCTAGCAATATTACTCATCCTAGTGCCTTTGTGATGGAAATTAATCCCTTTAAGAAAGTTATTGACATATTAAACATGATATAGCAGTTTTAGCACATGGCAATGAGTGTTCTAAATAGAAAATCTGATTAAAAAGACTATCGTGAGAGACAAAAAGAGGTGAAGATGGAAAAATACAAGGAAAAGTTTGTTAGTTGCTAAAAAGTAGGAAGGAATGATCTAGGAGATGGCAGAACAGGGATTAAGCACACCTTTTTTTAGAAATTATATTTTTTTATCATTTTAGTAAAATTGTTCAGTTTGAGAAGGACACAATTTTATTTTATTGTTTTTAAATCTTTCTTAAAGCCAAATGAAGGAGAAAAGTCTGACCATAAAAGTGCATGTAACAACTGGAGGAAAATTCTTCTGAGGCTGTATAGTCCATCATGTAAAGAGACATTGTTTAGCATTCATGGGATGAAGAGACATCCCAAACATACAATCAGGTTTTAATTCACTGATAAGCAGTGATAGCAGTAGACTGTGTCAGCTGTATAGCAAGCAAATAAATATTTCAACAGTTTTGTAGAGTAAGCAATTTTATTTAATCAACCAACAAGATTATTTGAGAAATTAATATAACCTGACAAAACAGAACATGAATTCTTTGGCACATGTACTATCTGATATGGCAGCAAAGAAGTCTTGATCCGGATTAAACAACACATCACAGAACATTCATGTGGACAAACGGTGGCCATGCTGAGAAGCAAGTATGACAGTGCTGCATCCATTTGACTTGTGCATGCAAGTCAAGCAGGCATTTAAAAACCAGGATGATGTAGTCTATGATTTACTTTGAACCTGAATCAGTGTTCCAGGGACTCTGGGCCTCCTTTCTTAATGTAATTTTGCTTTAGGAAGAGGTCTTAATCCATTTAGCATATGATGAAGTATTCATCTTTCACCTGATAAAGTATTTCTGATAAACAGCATTTTTTCAAGTCCCTTCTACTCTAAGATGTTGCAGAAAGTTCACTGGCAATTTGGCATTTAGGACTTAAGCTGGCTTGGCTTGATTTTTTTCTTCTCCCTTGGTGCCTTCACTACCTTTTCTACACACCCATTAGAAGATTTTCTATTCAATCATCAAATATTGCTTCTTTAAAAAAAAAATATTTCTTTTATGTGGAGATCAAAATCATATTATGACTTTTCCTTACACAAGTTTCTAATGTAAAATTCCTGGTAGCATGATTTAGGACATAGTAAATCAAAACCATAAATGCTACAGTAAGTAGAATTTAGGCAGATAGTCTAGTTATAATTAAGTGCTACTAGCACTAACACTTGATTCTGGTTACATGAGAATTTGAAAATAGAAATTGCCATTTCACCAGATGTAAATGTTGCTGAGGCAGGAAAATTTTTTCTAATTTTTGACAATGCTATTTTTTATAGGAAGATCCAATTCAACAAAACACAAAGCTTTTCCACAAGAATGCATCTGTATCAATGAAACTGCAAACATGGGACAGTGTTTGTTCTTGAAATAAGGGAAGCGTAGCTCAGACGCACCTACTGAAAAACAAGAGCTGGATGGGCTAGCCATTTACCTGACAAAGGGAAGTGTGGGAATTCAAATCATCTCCATCTCCTAAACAGCCCAGCTACATGTCTGCATGACAAGTAGTGCACAATTTCCAAATCAGTTCAACTGGGATGTAAAATCTGGAAAATGGTGAGGAAATCAGCACATGAATTTAGTTTCTGGGAAAGGGGCATGGAAGTTGGGTTATTATTTTTTAATGATTGTATTTCAAAGGTATTGCTGACTGAGTTATGAAAATCGTGTACCCTCTTAGAAATTTAAAAATACACAGTTATTAACATGGAAAAATTACAATCTACCAACCCACCAATATTTGTTCCTGTTGAAATAACTGACCAAACAGACTTTATTCTAATCTTTTTCCAAACAATTCTTCATGAAAATTAATATGAAAAACACATTCTATCGCATTTGCATAAACTATAACCACAAATTGGAAGCACTGATACTTTCTCAAGGCCATGTTCTGACTGTTTTATTTAGATAGGATATTTTATTAAGCATTATAGACATCACCTGGTCTTGTAAGCACTGTAATAAATTTGAAAAACTTTCCAAAAAGTTTTCAAGCCCTGGCTAAATCACTCTCTATATTACAATGTCACCACCATACTTCTAAGGGTTTATAATGAAATAAAATCTCTGCAGACTGTATATGTGTGCACACACATGCACACAGAATGAGTACTGCTTGTGCTTTGGAAAATGTCTTACAGCTTTTAGGTTTTGTGTGAGGTTCTACAACAACAGCAGCTCCTGAAATTGCAAGGAGTAACAGGTTACAGTCTACTGAAAGCAAGAGTCACACCGTTAAATCATACTTGTAAAAATTCCCATGCCAACAGTTGTGAAATCATCTTTAGTCACCTTTCTCTACTTTACAATGGGGTGCAATGAAAAGGTATTTAACACCATGTTATTTATATGCTATTTCCCATAGAAACTTGTAAAAATCCTTGTGCTTTACAGATGTTGACTAAATAGGGAATAGAAAACTTCGAAGCCAAGTAATAAAATAATTAGCACTTGTAGCCTTAATTATTGAAATAATTCTCTAGCAGTGTCTTGCAAGTTGTAACTGATACTGCTCTAAAAAGCAAAATGTGAAACTAATTTTACTGATGTGTTTGAATAATTCAATAAATGTGAAACTCTGTGAGTATGTGGCAAATAGGTGTTCTGACAAGTTCACCTAAAATTCCTCTTTCAGGAAATCTTGTACATTACCTTACACTTCTATTGGTACAAGGTGATTTGATTTTCACTCATCTGCTCCAACACCAACTTAATTGCTCCAAGAACAACAAGAAGGCACAAATAGGAATCCTAAATACGCTTAAGTGCATCTCAATGCACTTTTATAAAGAGGTCATATCTCTTTGGGGATATCGCAGATTTGACCCTGAGCATAAAAGAGCAGACAGCATATCAGCCACACTACCATGGTCATAAGATGAATCTCTACACTTAAGAGTGTTGCACTGATATATTAAATGCGACCAAACATGAAGCATATAAACTATTATTTCATCTTAAGCATGATGACTTATTAGCATTAACAGTAAACTAGCTAGTCAAATGTAATAGTCTATGTAAGTTTAGTCAGGAACTGGTGGAATACAAAGCAGATCATAGAATTGTAGAATTTATTAGGCTGGAAGGGATCTCTTGAGGTCATCTGGTCCAACCTCCCTACACAAGCCAGGACATCTCTACCTAGGTCAGGTCGCCCAGGGCCCTATCAAGCCTGAATTTTAATGACTCCAGGGTTGGGACCTCCACTACCTCTCTGGGCAGCCCATTCCAATGATCTATTACTGTTATTTTTACAGAATTTTTTTTTTCTAATATCAAGTCTAAATCTATCCTTTCCTAGTTTAAAAACATTACTCCTTGTCCTAGTATGACAAACCCTTCTGAATAGACCTTCCCCCTCCTTCATGTAGGCTCCTTTAGATACTGGAAGGTCAATAAAAGGCCCCTCTGGAGTCTTCTCTTCTCCAGGCTGAACAGCCCCAACTCCCTCAGCTTGTCCTCATAGGAGAGGTGCTCCAATCTCTTGATCATTTTGGTGGCCCTCTTCTAGACTCGCTCCAATGTGTCTAAATCCTTCTTGTGCTGGGGACTCCAGAACTGGACACAGTGTTCCAGGTGAGGTCTCACCGGAGCAGAGTAGAGGGGCAGTATCAGATCTCTCCATCTGCTGCCCATGCTTCTTTTGATGTAGCCTGGGATGTGATTGGCCTACTGGGCTGCTGCTGCACATTGGTGTCTCATGTCCAGTTTTTTACCACCAACACTCCCAAGTCCCTTTCTACAGGACTGCTCTCCAGTAAACACTCTCCCAGCCTATACTGATAGTGGTGGTTACCCCAGCCCAAATGCGGGTCCCTGCAGGACCCCATCTGTCCCCATAGACTTATTTATGTTCAGGTTGCTCAGGTAGTCATGAACCTTGTCCTTGCTTACAGTGGAAGGGACTTTGTCTACCTTGTCCTTGTCCTGTGGGCCACCATCTTGAGGGCTGTGAAGAGATGGGTTGCCGGTGAAAACCGAGGCAAAGAAGTTATTGAGTACCTCAGCCTTCTCCTCCGCTGATGTTACTAATTCACCATTGTTTATCACTAGGATGGGTACACATTTTTTGACCTTTTTTTGATTTAAATACTTATAGAATCCCTTTTTGTGTTTCTTTGTATCCCTTACCAAGTTCAACTCTAGCTGCACCTTGGCCTTCCTGACTTTATCCCTACATAACCAGGCAGCATCCTTGTATTCCCCCCAGGTTACCTGTCCCTGTTTCAACTGTTTGTGCAGTTTCACCTTGTTCTTTATTGTATCTTTAGTATACCATTCAGATATTCCAGTCTGCTCCATATTCCTAAACTGGTTTCCTCCAGAGTACTTTCCTTAGCTGAGAACGTTTTAAAACTATATCTCCAAGATAAGATTATATCTGCCAGACTTTTGTAAGCATGGTACACTAGATCTTCTTTAAATTGTACTACAGATGAGGGATAGAACCAGATGAGTACATGGGAGAAGAATGGCATTTAAAAAAAAAACAAATCAAAAAAGCCCAAATACCTAGAGCTCAATCTACAACTCACAGTTTAAGGACTAATAGCACAAGGGGTCTCCAGCCAAAGCTGATGATTGCAGCCCAGAGTGACATTTCAGCTCAGCATAAAGTTTCAGCCAGTGATCTAGAATGAGAGCTGGATTCAGGATGCAGTACCATGCTTAGTATAGTGCTAGCACTTTATTA
>NW_008600053.1:0-513 GCF_000691845.1 Merops nubicus
AAACCAACAAAAAAAACCCAAACAAAACCAACAGAAAACACAGGGAAAATTGAAATCTTTCTAGTAAGAAGCATCCATGAAAGGTTGCCTCTGCATGTGGGAGAGAAGCCACGGTTCCTATCAGACAAAGAACACATTCAACATCAAGAACCCAATTTTATAGAAAGAAAACCTTGTGCCATCACTTGAGTTATGTAGTAGCCATGATTAGATGTTCTCCTGTGTAGGACAGGGAGATGAAATCGTCTCCCTTATGAGACAAGATGTGATCTTTGGAGAGCTTCAGTGGTCAGAGTATGAACCGATCGCATTGCAGAGAACTGAGGTCTCCAATTCAGATGGTGGTGTTGTGATGGGGCATTTAGCATAGGGTTCACCTCACCTGTGGTTTCTCTGGAAGCATCTCATCACCATTGGACTCTCTGGTGGGCAGAGGAAGGCTGGATCTTCAGAGGATGATTTATTTGATGCTGTAGACACTTGGTGTGAAATGAGTCTTCATGAAATGAGTCT
>NW_008600054.1:0-1541 GCF_000691845.1 Merops nubicus
CTTCTGCCAGAAGCATATTGTCTAGTCTCATTAGCTGGGGATCGGGAGGGTCTTCCTCCTGGGCTCCTCGGATGCTCAAACCTTGGGCAGAAAAGAGAGAACAAGAGAAAACACAGTCAGTACTTCTCGTATCTGCCCGGCCGCTGCCCGCTCGCTGCGCGCCTGTGAGGAGCCCTCCTGCAGAGCCCTCCTGCCCCGCGGGGCCACGGGCACCAGACCTGCCCATGGCCCTTCTCTGTCCCTGTAGTGGTACCCGCACGGTCACCCTCCTCTGGGGCAGGCCCTGTGAAGCATGGCCCAGGCAGGTGCTGTGGGAGGCTTGCAGAGCTGCAGGAACCTCTTGGTTCTGACACAGAGCAAGAACATCTTCACAAGGCTTTTAAAGGACCCTGCAGAATTTTTAAATACTTGACTTTAAGTACTGAAGGAGTATTTCCACGAGTAGAGACACGCGCCTTCCGGTTGTGTTCTACGGCCCAGCTAAATCCACGCAAGGCTGGCATTACCCTATACATTATATCACCTCGATGCAAGACCGTGTGGTAAAAGTAAGTGCATTATTTACTTGCAAAGAATTGATTTGCTTCTCATTTCCTTCCAAATGGACCTAAGCACCATGTTACTCTTACAGAGTCTTGCACCACTGAATTCAAGCATTGGTTTAAAATGGGGGAGAAAGCTGCCACTCACCCCTCAACTATGGGAGACCTCGAATGAAGATCAGGGAGGTGCTGCAGCCCCACCGGCACAGATCCGGTGGACGCAGCCACTTCCAGGGGTGTCGGCAGTCCCTGGCTCCGCACAGGTGGAGCTGAAACTGCACACGGGAGGAGGGCGATGGGGGGACAGAACTGGATGTGGAGGCTCCAGGGCCCCTCGCCCTGGGCTGCCTCGCTCTCTGCAGGGCAGCTGGCTGCTCCACGGCCTCTACTCGCAGCCCCAGCACAGGCAAGAAGAACTCAACTTCCCTGTGCTGTGCAGGGATTTGGTTGCTACCGCGATGCCAGGATACCGAGTACGTGTTTAAAATGGCCAGTCCTCCCACACTGTATCGCTGGGCTCAACATTTTAAATCTAATTTTTGTTTTAAATAGAGAATTTCCAAAGCAATGCTCAGTCAGCAATCTCTTCTGCATCCTATAGATCAAGGCTGACAATTTGTAAGTTTAATCAGGTCACGCAGGCACAGTGCCAAGCTGTTATCAACAGCACCAAAAAGAAAGTTTAAAAATAATTACAGCTGTACAAAAATCACTAGAGCCGTGGCTTCTAGAATCAACATTTCTATTAGAGATGTAACGCAACTGTGTACATCCCAGCCCAATTAACCTCTTTAAACCTGTTCAAGAGCAGGTACTCCTGCTCTGGATAGAGCGGGTCCCGGGGGGCTGCTGTCGGCACCCCGCGTGTTTGCACGGGCGCCTGCGCCTGTCTCAGCTCCTCATGACTGCGCGGGCTCCAAACGGGCTGTGCCAGACGTGCCAGCACCATCCGCAGCTGCCACACAGGCAGCTGAGGCCACGCCACCCCGCGTTCTGTGC
>NW_008600054.1:1577-3501 GCF_000691845.1 Merops nubicus
GACTCACCCTTGGCGCAGAGCTGGGTGACCCCCTGACAGGCCAACCTGCCGGACTCAGGAAAGCACAGCATTAATTTTGCTCTAAAATACACATTTTAAACCTGTCAATTTCATTTAAAACTAAAATTCCGTATCATTTCATGGGAATAATAAAAATGTCTCATCATCTCAACTTATTTCCGTTGCCTGCTCAGAGGTCCACAGATGAGCATGGTTTGATGATACCACGCAACGTCCCAGCACATCCCTGGGCTGGCACACGCGTGCTGGGGACAGCCCTGGCACGGCCCCGGTCACCCAGCTGCAAGGGACGGCGATGCTGCGCTCGAGGGTCCTGGCAGCAAGAGGGGTGGGGGGTCCCTGGCCAGGGGAGCCCCACGCCCACCACAGCTGCGTCGGGACCACGCCGCCGCTTGCTCTTGCTCAGCGCCGGGCCCGTGTGGTGCTGCCAGTGCAGGCGTGGCTGTCCTGCACTGTTCTGGAGAGCCCTTCCTCCTGTTTATTTTATCCTTCCTCTGCTCTGGTGTCACTACGTTTAACAACATCCTGGTTTTAATCCGCTCCAGCTCCTGTTCCCTTCTGATGAACAATTTCTACTGTTTGTTCCTTTTGCTTCTGGACCCGTTTCTGAGTCTGTTTCCTGTGTTCCTGTGCTCTATTCCAGCTGTTTCTCTCCAGCTGCATTTCTGCTCTGGAACTCGTCCACCCTCCCAGTATCACAGAAGCTGATGCTGAAAGATGCCAGGCCAAAATCTGCAACAGAATACTTTGGTACAGTTGCTGCAATTTCTGCATCAGTTCCTTCCACAAATAGGCCAAAGATTAAAGAGCTTTGTCCAAAATGACACTGTCCATCCAGACTTAAATTAATATTCAAAATCCCCAACCCTCCTTGTATAAATCTGACAGAGGACAGCAAGTGCTCCCCAAGGTTTAAATGCAGAAGCTGATGCCTGCAATGGAGTCTGAAGGAGCCAGTAAGAGGCCCTGAAGCACAAGAGGAGGAAATTCAGCAGATAAGGACAGTGATGAAGCCACTAAGGTGTCTCGCACACAACCCTGACACCTATCTCCAGAGCTGGTGACAGAGGGGTTGGCACATTGTGTTCATCTTAATATTAAGTAACACTCCGGCACCCAAAGCATCCCGCGCAGAGCACGCGAGCCTGCAGACAGCCACAGACAAAGGAGTGAGGGAGTGCGTGTGCGGGGAGGTAACATCCATTCTGCCCCTGAGTGAGACGCATCATTCATTTGAATGGCAAAGCCACAAGTTGATTAACTGATTCTAACAAGAATTAAGCTGTGTGTTAATTCAAATCTTTCCTTATGAACTATACGAAGCAGATCAGCACAACTAATAGCGTCTGGTGTCCCTGGGGGCAGGGGACAGTAAAACTGATGAACTCCTCTGCTGCCAGTGCAACGCACAGCTCTCCGGCCAGGCGCAGCGGCTGCGGGCCGAGCGCCTCGAACGTTGTCTGAGAAGGAGCCAGAGCAGCTCCTCAGCAGGGAGGAACACTCTTGCTATCCACGGCTGACACGTCTGCTCCTACCAGCACCTGCCTTTATAAATTACTCTTCGTTTGAATACGGTGATAATATATGTATTTTTTGACATATAAGCTCACACTCAGTGGCTATTGTTTCCCTTTTTTATTCCTCAGTATATCAACCTATGAGTTTATTACTGTTTAGCTCACTGACCTTTCAATGCATCGTGGAATTAAGGTGCAGGGCGGATGGGAAAGAACACAACAATACATCACTTCCAGCAGAGCTACCGGCGCTAATGGCAGCGGAAGTGAGCGGGGACGGCGTGGTGGCTGCCCGGCGGCGAGTCCCACCCAGAGTCCCACCCAGAGCCCGCGCAGGGCACGGGGCACAGGGCACGGGGCACAGGGCATGAGGCACGGGGCACAGG
>NW_008600055.1:0-506 GCF_000691845.1 Merops nubicus
AAAATTAAATTACACGATCACCACAATAAACAATAAATAAAACATAAACAACTACTCACAATTTAATACTTTCTTCCCATCATCACCTACAATAAATAATAAAAAAACCAAAAAACCCTATAACAAATCCAAAACTCCACCCTAAACAAACTATCCTAATAACCTTACCAAATATCGGTAAGGTTAAACTAACATTGCAAACACCAATAAACATAAACACTTAATTTACCACCAATACAAATGACAAACAACATAAAAGTAATACCAATTTAATATTACACATTAAATTAAAAATACTCTAATAATCAATAAACAACTCAAAATATCAAAAAATATTCTAACCTTCAAATCTGGAACTAATCACCCCAGGTTTGAAATACCAAAAAAAAAATACCTCAACTATAAAACCTAAAAACTAAAAATACTCCACATTTTAATAATACTCCTCTCTTTTTACCTTCAAATTATCATTCATTATAATATATTAACCATAAAATAATATACAC
>NW_008600056.1:0-220 GCF_000691845.1 Merops nubicus
GAAGTGGAGAAGGGACACGGCTCCTAGGGGCCAAAAACCAGAAGACATCCACCCACAGTCACATCCACGGCGTCCCGCACACCCTGGATGAGATCTGGAGGCGAGGGGGCAACGCGGCCGCGTCGCTGCTGCTCCAAAAGCCCCCCGGGCTCTGCACTGAGGGGCGTGGGGGTTTTATGGCTTGGGGTAAAAAAAGGCTCGGGGGGGAGTTTTGGGGCTG
>NW_008600056.1:251-4553 GCF_000691845.1 Merops nubicus
GGGGTTGATTTTTGGGGCAGCAGGTTGGGTGTTTTGGAGCACGTGGGGATCTCGGGGTTTGAGTCAGAGTGGTGAGACAAAGGTGGGATCCGCGCTCGCGCGGCCGCAGATGTTGTCCCAGCCAGGTCACCTGGCTGGGTCAACCCTACCAAGGGTTTCAAACAATAACAAGTTGATCTCCAAAATGCTTTCCATTGTCCCACGAGCTGGCTCCATCTCCCAGGACAGCACGGCAGGGCAAGCTCAAACAAAGGCCCCGAAGTGGCATTCCCAGCCCCCCGGGAGGCGGGGGAGCAGCCACAGGGTTAGATATTTAATCTCACAATGGCACCCAGGAAATGAATGGTGTCTCCAGGAGATGAATACAGCCCGGCCCATGGCAACGGGCAAACCACAAGGAAAGATCTTGGAGATGGTGTTCTTCTCAGCTGGCTGAGGAATGGAGAGGAAGGGCCTCTGTTAACCCTTCAAGTGGTGGAGATGAGGTGGCATCCAGCGTTCCCGGCTGGCAGGAGTTGGGATGGGACAAAGCATCAGGGATGAGACCTCAAAGGCAGAGCACGAGGCTTCAAGAATCTGGATGCAGATGCTCTGAGCCTGACACGGGTGGTTCTCTGTTTGCATTCCCTTCTTTTCACCCAAAACACAACACCACTGGTTCTCTTGACCACTCTGGCCCAATCCTTCCCCTCCCTTTCAAACACACTTGGATTTCCAGCCCAGTCACTGGGAAAGCTGGAGAAATGGCTGCATTTTCTCAGGTTCAAAACCCACCCACGTGTGCCTGGATGGATCTTTACACCACAACGTGCACGGATGGTGCTTGCCTCAGATCTCTGGGCACAGAGCTGAGACCCCTCCTCCAAAAGGAAGGGGAGAAGAGATTTCATCTTCAGCCCTGAACACAAGCTGCTGTTGTGACAAATGCTTATCACCACCCAGGCGGGACAATGTCCTTCCTGTTCCTGTTCTTCCACCCCTTCCGTGTTGTTCTCCAGCCCGCTCCCTACCCAGGCCCTGCCAAAAAAAATGATTCTACCTCACGCACAAAGAAAAAATTCTTTGCTGGCTTGTTGGAAGGGCCGATAAGATGAAAAGGGAACGGAGCCAAGGGCAGGAACCGACTCCCAGCCCCAGGATGGGTTTTTGTTCGTTGTTAATAAAAAAGAAAAGTGAACTCTGGGCCAGCTTAATTGCTTTCAGTAAAGATCAGCCCTTCTATAAAAGAGATTTATGAGGGCACTGATGGTTCCTGGACTACCCGAGGATCTGATAAAGTTTCAGGTATAATAAATACCTTCATGAGAAGACCTGTGCCTGAACACACAAGTGCCACCGAGGTCGGTTTACCCCCTGGTCGTGGTGGGAGCCCCTGTGTGCTGGTGACCCTGCTCACACCAGCCAGGGCACCTTTGCCCTGGGGAGTGAGGGCACAGCCCATCTGCACGTCTCTTTGGAGTCCTTCAGGACATTTATTCAGCAGCTCCAGTGACACAGCACTGGCGGCTGCTAAGGGACAAGCACCAGGCACAAAGCAGTCTGCGTGGAGACAGGAGGGATTCTGCCCTATCCTCAGGAGCTATGGGGTTCTTGACAAAGAGTCAAGAGAGTCATACCCCTTGTCTCCTCAGAGGTCACAGAGATGCACCACATGCCTTTACACAACCTTTCTGTAGGCTAAGCAGGACCAGACCTGGCTGGGAGTTAGGAGGGTTCAAAAGAGGAGAGGTTCTGGGGGCACCTCCTCCTCCCAATCAACCCAAGAGCCTCCAAGAGGTCTCCTAAGGTCCAGAAGACAAGCAAGAACACACAGCAGTGTACAGCCACTGTAAACCAATGCAACCACTGGACTTTTTTTGATATTACCATCACAGACTCCACCGTGTTCCTGGCCCCAACCACCACCCCAGATTAAGGTAATTAACTCAGCCACGTGATCACCACCAGGAACTGGCAGGGTGCAAGGAAGGTGAGCTGGCCGAGGTCCCTGATGCCACCGTGCTCTTACCTGTGTGAGTCCTCTGATGTGCCTTCAGGTGGGAGCTCTTGGTATAAACTTTGGAGCAACCTGCCAGAAGAGAAAAGACACGTCCCTGTGAGAAAGGGGCCCTGGTGCAAACAAAGGGTGACAGTATGCAAATAAGCCTGGCTACACCCCTTTTGTTTCAGCAGTGACTGAGGAGAGTTTGTTCTCCAGGACAGACCTTCACAACACATTGGGCCACACACACCCTTAACATCCACATGCTGGGAATTGGGAAAGGGGAAGAGCCAGGCACAGGCACCTTTTCCCCTTCCTCAGCCAGGTCTTCCAGGAAGAAAGGTGGAAACATGAAGTTCAGCCCCGTGAGCTGCTGGCTCTGCAGATAACGTTGCTCTGTCTGGATTCCAGATGCAGCTGATATCACTGCTGCAAGGCTGGAGGGACCTGAGGGAGCAGGTCCAGAGGAGGGCCACAAAAACGATCAGAGGACAGTTCTGTGAAAGGCTGAGAGGATCACACAATGCTCTGGGTTGGAAGAGACCTTTAAAACCCACCTAGTCCAACCCCCAGGGATATCTGCAACTAGAGCAGGTTGCTCAGAGCCTTATCCAACATGACCTTGATGCTCCTTGGTGGGAGGGATAAGAGTGGGTGACCCAGTTCAGCCTTGCATCTGGGGGGTCTGAAGCCTCAGAGACCCCTCCCACAGGGCAGAGAGATGAGTATGTGTGAGATCAAGGACTGTCCCCCTGCTGGGCATGGAAATGAAGCCAACTGAGCACCCAGAGCAGCTTCCAAACCCAGCAGAAGCACCACGGAGAAGCCAGAGCAGACCATGGCTGAGCCTCATTTCCCCACGAGCAGGCAGAGAAAAAAACAACCAGGGTACACAGAGCCCTGGATGAGGGCTTTGCAAAGAGGTCCCCCCATTCCTCCAGCCACCAGCGTGAACCCAACACACCTCCCATCACCTCCTCCCACAGAGCACGTCGGTGCTGCCCCTGCCACCCCTCCTGATGGGTTTCACCTCTAGCAGGATCTCAGTGTGAGGGATGAGCAGCAGCTCCCCTGGCTCTGCACACACTCACTGTCAAGTCACCCAGGGTTTACTCAGTGTGGGTTGCTGGGGGATTTTTTTGGACCACAGATGTGTTCCTGCCTTCCTACACAGGCCAAGATCCCAGGGAAACCAGGTGAGCTTGGCCTTGGTAGTGCATCCTGTAGGATGAGGCTCCTGCTCTCAGAGTGGAGGGGTCTGTCCCAGAGCACTGCTCCACTGGGACCCTCAACCATGTCCCACCATGACTAGCAGAAGGTAAAAAAAAGCAGCAGCACAGGCTGTTAACCTCAAGAACATGGGTGCAGCTGCTGGCTCAGAAAGTCCCTAATCTGCAAGCCTTCAGAGGGTGGGGAGGTGCAAGCATGGGAAGATCTCCCTGAACCTGTCCTATTCTCATACACTTCCTCGGGTCACTGCTGGAGACAGGATCTGGGCTGGACTGGCCTCTGGGCTGACCTCCTCCAGCCACCCTCGTGCCACAGAAGGAGCAAGTCTTAAATCTTGTAGGAGGCAGGAAATGACTTTCCTCAGTCCACACACCCCCATGGGAAACCTGCTGCTGAAAAAAAAATCTGGAGGGTGGGGATGGGCCCAGGAAGCAGGAGGCAAGTGTCCCAGCAAGAGGACTGGTGATTTCCAAGCCCTCACACTGGTGTTACTGGGGTTTCTTGCTAAGGACACGATTCCTTCTCTCCTGTGGAGCATCACTGAGCGTTGGGAGCTGTGGGTGGCACGAAATCCCTGAGCACAGCACAGGAAATCCTCCAAGATCTCCTCCTGCCAAGGCATCACGGGTCTTTCAATGGACATGTTGGTGCAAGGAGGTGATCCACAGGACACAGCTTCAGCTCTGAGCTGACCATCACCCTGAAATGCCTTTTTTACACCATCCTGGCACAGTATGAGGAGCTGCTGGAGGATATGACACAGAGATGCTCAGCTCAGTGCCTCTTTGGAGAAGAAAACTGGGACTGAGGGACTGTGAAGTCTGCCTATGGCTGGACAAGATGAGAAGTGGGTTCATGTGAACCTCACGAGGTTCACCAAGGTCCTGCACCTGGGTAGGGACAAACTGGTGATCAGCACAGTCTGGGGGTGCAGGGATGGAGATCAGCCCTGTGGAGAAAGATCTGGGGGTGCTGGGGGTGAGGAGCTGGGCAGGAGACCCCCCTGCAGTGCTGGGGCAGCTCTGGAGTCCTCAGCACAGCAGAGGCAGGGAGCTGCTGGAGCGGGGCCCGCGGAGCCCCACAAATGCCCC
>NW_008600056.1:4609-7691 GCF_000691845.1 Merops nubicus
GGTCCAGCGGGGGAGCCCTGCTGGGGCCTGCCAGTGTCTGAAGAGGGTCTACCAGAAATCTGGAGACAGACTTTTTAGCAGGGCCTGTTGCAACAGGACGAGGGCTGATGGTTTGAAACTAAAAGAGATCTAGAGTAGAGAGGAGGAAGGAATTTTTGACACCAAGGTTGATGAGCCCCTGGCCCAGGTTGCCCAGAGAGGTGGTCGCTGCCCCACCCCTGGAACCATTCCAAGTCCAGCCCCATAGCTCCCTTGGGTTTGGACTAGATGCTCTCCAGAGGTCCCTTCCAATCCCTACCATTCTGTGATGCTGTAATTCCTCGTGCAAAGTGATGTCAGATTAAACTCCCTTGGAGGCCCAAGGCAGCCCCCAGCCTCAGTGTGCTGAGAAGACACCACCCCCAAAACCAACCCAGGACCTCAGCCATGAGCATACCTGGGTAATCACAGTGGTGGATCCTCCTTTTCTCCAGCTCAGGGTTGTTGCGTCTGTTGTACTTGGGGGGCTGCATGACAACGTGCCCTTGGGAGAGGGTCCCAAGACCATTGGGGACTGGGGAGACCTGGGATGACTGGACCAACTTGAGTCCAAAAGTGGCTTCGTAGGATGGCGGGGGAGAGATGGTGTTGATGAGCTCGGGTTGATTTTCTGGGCTGCCAGGCTGCGAGTTGGGGGGCGAAGGGGGCAAGTTCACCCCTGGAGCAGGGTAGAACTGCCCCGAGATGTTGAAGTTTCCCTGTCCCTGGGAGACATGTGGGTACTGCTTCACCGGCCCTCCTGGCTGCACGGGTCTGGGCACCACGCTGGACATGGTGTTGCCCGTGGCCATGGTGACACCACTGAGGCTGTTGATGGCCGTGGTGCTGTTGGAGGAGGAGGAGGAGGTCAGGGTGCTCATGTCGGCGCCGCCGAGGGGCATCTGGTACAGCTGAGACTGCTGCGGAGGGGTGGGCAAAGGGATCTCTGAGGGCATCTCCTGCTTGATGAAGATGTTGTTCACCGCCACCGACACCGACTGGGGCATGCTGAAGACGCTGGTGAAGTCGGGGAGGGTCTGCGTGGAGGCAGAGGAGCAGGGCTGGGGGAAGGAGGTGCCAGGCTCCGTTTTGATCTGTGGGAAGGGTGCCAGGGGTTTGGGGGGGCGGTAGAGGCCGGTGCGGAGGTGGGTGGTGTCGGGCAGGATGACGTTGATGTTCACGCTGTAGGGAGCGGCCGGGGGCTTCTCCGTGGAGAAGAACTCGTCCACCACCGAGGCGCTTTCCCGACGGTACTTCTTGTCTGGCATCATGGGGATGGGGGGCACCTCGTTTGAGAGGTATTTGTCCATCTCGGACCGTGCCTGTGGCAAAAAATTTACAAGCAAAAGGAGGTTGGTGGCGCGAGGGGGGGGTGGTGGGAAGCCAACCTTCAACGGGGACTTCAGCCAGCAGGACATGGAGAGAGCCCCAAGGACGGTCTGGGAGTCACCCTGGTGGTTTAAGCTGCAGGGTCTGAGGCAGCCAAGCTCCTGGGGAGTGAATTGGTGTCCTCTGTCCCACTTCCCTGGCAGTGCCCGGAGCGAGGGGTAAGCGAGGCAGAGGGTGCAGTCTCGAAGGAAACAAGAGCCTGACCCAAATTGCCAAGATTTAGTGTGAGAGTTTAGCACGAGAATTTAACACTAGAAACGGGATGAAATCAGAGCCCCACGCTGTTGGGTCTTCAGCCCACCTCACGTGTGCTGGCTCTGGTCTCCTTTCAACTCAGCAGCCTGAGGGACTGCGTTTTATTCTAGGACAATGCCTTTAATTCACTGAGAATACTCCAGGACAATTAATTGAGAAAAATTTGGGCTATAGCCCTAGAAAACTAAAGGATGTTGCCACTCATTCAGGCTAAAATGGGAAGTGCCTGGCACAGCCTCACTGCCCTGCCTTGGGAGAGTGACCCAGCCCTCACCCAACCTTTGGATTAGCTCTAGTTTTGCAGAGCTGTTTCACAAGTCTGGGTGCTCCAAGCTAAGAGGACCTCTAGCTCAGACAACCATCTCTCGCCAGGTTTCCTCCCCTCCTGGTTCATGGCATCCCACTGGATCCAGGCCCAGGAATTCTACAACCTGATGGAGCAATCCTCTAGGAAATTCATCCCCTGGCGTTGGATGACTCAGGTTCTGCTCTTTGTGGTTAAAGATCCCGGCGCTGAAGTTCTCCTGCAAAGCTGGAGCCTTTCATGCTGGGGTTACCCGTGTGTCAGGCTCCTCGCCGAGCCCTCGTAGGCTCATTCAGATGGAGAGGAGCTGGCAAAACCACCGGGGTTTCCCTGGCAGAGCCTCCAGCCCACTTCAGGAGAGCCAGCAGAGCTCGCCCCACGCCCCGCAACGCTTCCAGCCGAGGGTTTTACAGCTCTGAACTCTGCCACCGGAGTGCAACGGGCCAAAGTCAGCCCTGCTCCAGCCTCGCTGCTCGTAACAAAGCTGGACAAGAGCCAGCAGACTTCCTCACCCCTTCCAGAGAAACCTCTCACCCAGGCTTCCAGCTCGTTCAAAGAACCTTTGCACCTCTCCGAGCCACCCTGGCAACGCGTGGGGAAGCTGGCTCCTGCCCAGAGACGGGGACGTGCCACAGGTACACCCTCTGCTCCACGGCTGGCAGCTGCCCCTGGAAGTGCCACCCTGCCCTGGCACCCAGCCTGAGGATGCTCTGCTGTCCATCCCACCCCTCCCTAGCACACGAGCAGGTCCTGAGAAGCCCCTGCCCTCGTTAAGGGGGGCACGTGGGGCACCATAAGGTCGCCTGGTGTCGTGTCTTCACCTGACCACCTCTACTCGTGGCAACGTGCCACCCCCTGCCAGGCTCCAGGGAGGAAACCCTGGGTCAGGCACACCTAAAGCTAAGGCATCAGCAGGAGGCAGGGAAGAGAACAGAGACCCTCACGCCAGTCACAGAACCACAGGGTCCCAGTGTGGTGGGGTTGAGAGGGACCTCTGGGGATCATCTCATCCCACCCCCTGCTCCAGCAGCTCACCCCCCGCAGGGTGCCCAGGGTCACACCAGCCACGTTTGGGATCTCTCCAGAGCAGGAGACTCCACAGCCTCTCTGGGAAGC
>NW_008600056.1:8086-9437 GCF_000691845.1 Merops nubicus
GCCGCACTCTACTCCAAGCAACCCAGAAGACCATTGGCCTCCTTGTCCACTGCCCATGAGGGCTCATGGCTGGCTCATGATTAAGAGCCCTCACAGACTGGTCCAAACCCCCAATTTCTTCTCTGCTCCCTCTGCAGCATCCAGCTCGGGTTCCTGCCACAGGAGAACCACACCAAAGCCTTGGAGCCCAACCCTGCAGCCCCTGCCCCGTGCACCCCCCTGGGCCATTCGGAGTCGGCCTGCCCTGGGCAGAGCCAGCAGCCCCGAATGCCACACATACCTCAGCCAGGAAAGGACCCACTTGCCAGGAGCAGGGCCAGGGGGAAGGAGCTGGAGGCCTTTTGCTTCCCTTATCTCTGGCATTTCACTTTCCCACCTCCAGTTCCCAAGGGAAGGTCTCCCCCACCCCCAGCTCCAGCAGGTCCTGCCATGGCAGGTGGCCAGGCAGGTATAGCAAACATAGAAAGGTGTGGAGGGCCCTAATTTCAGCTCCAAAACCTGCGTTCTCATCAGACCTCCCCTGGTTTGGTGTCTCCCAACCTCCTTTTCTCTCCTAACCACCCCTACTTCCAGAGCAAAGTCTTCCTCCTGCAGCTCCATCAAAGCTTGCTAAGTCCCCCTCGGTCCTGGGCAGCCTCAGGGGCCTGGGTTAAGGGGGTGTTAGGGGGCAGCTGCTCAGCAGAGAGCAAGCAAGGGGCTCTCACCATCAGGAGTGGCCACAGCCCCGTCCACAGCTGTAGCCAGGCTGGTGAGTGTGGGACAGGGACAGAGACGGCCCCACCCCAACGGAATCCAGGTTGCTGTGACACTGCTGAGTGGGTCACAAAAGCCCCAGGGCCCCAGTGTCCTCTGAGGAGAGAGAAAGGGGCACCAGGCTGGTTGGGGGCTGGCTGGGGGCTGGTTTGGGGTTTAGCAACCCAAATCTGCTCGGGCACTGCTCCTGCTGGGTGCTGACACCCAGCCCCAGGTCACATCCCGAGGCACCTCCCAGCCAGGGCTCGATCCAACCCAACAGACCCTGCTCAAAAGTCTGTCCCCAGCTCTCTGAGAGACCCCTCGAAGCACTGAAAGGCCACCAGAAGGTCTCCCTGGAGCCTTCTCCTCTCCAGGGTGAGCACACAGGCACCCTGGAGGACCGTGGCAGGGGGGAAGGAGGCAGAGGCGCCCCGTGCCCTCCCCAGGGGATCTGGGTGGCCTGCACTGGGGCTGGCTGGGTGGGGGGCAGTCCCAGCCCCATCTCCTTGGGGCTCTCTTGGTACCTCTCCCCACCGGGGCCGGGAGGATGAAGAGGGAGGATGAGGAAGGGGCTTCACCTCAAGAATGAGTGGTGGCATCCGCTGTTCCATCCGCA
>NW_008600057.1:0-2102 GCF_000691845.1 Merops nubicus
ACCCCCGCCCTCCCGGTTTGATTTTGAAGCGCACGGTTCGGGCGGACGCTGTCTAGCCGATGTTATGCGATTCATCCTCTTTGCTGCTGCAAAGATTTCCAGGCTTCCCAGCCCCTCTTTAGGTTTCACGACCGATCCTCGGCAACTTGGTTTCCAGGTTTGCGCGGCGCGTCTCAAAAGCGACGCTTCCAAGGCCGCCTTTTCGCTTTAACCTCGGCGTTGGAAAACGATTTAGCAAACATTTCGGGGGATTTAGCTCCCCGAAAGACTGAGACCACTCACAAGCCCCAAAGCCTCGCTGGAGAGAAGACACCTCGGAGGCACCCCATGAACCGTGGTGTCCCACCAGCTCTCGAGGTGTTTTCCTGACAAAGCAGAGGCTCTCAAGACCTCGGCTTTACAGCACAGGTTCCTTACAGTTCGCGGCCGTAAACCCGAGCAAAGCTGCAAGAAGAGCTCGACCCTCCCGCCTTCCCGCACTCGGTACAAATAATCATCGTAAATGGCTACAGAGCAAAAATTTCGGGGTCGGAAGCTCCGCAGCTGCAGAGCCTCCCTCCTCCAGTTTCACGGCTAAACGCCGAGCGGCTCGTCCTGTCGGAGAGCACCTTTTCCTCAGCATATTGCCATCTTCCAAAGGATGTCTGCCTAGAAACAGAGCTGGGTTGGCAGCGTCAACCCTTCTCCTCCTCTGCCCGTGATCCGAGATTTCGAAAGTTGTCCATCTCCCGTTTGCAACGGCAGCTGTACCACAGAAAACGGGGGAATGATAGGGGGGGAACGATTTCAGAAATCAGGTCTCGTTTATTTCTCAAGAGACAAAAATAACCACCACAAATAAACCCGTAACTTATTTCAAATGCGCCTAGAAGAAGATGGATGTTATCTCTTTTCACACAATACACCTCGTTTTCACACCTCGTTTACACGTTGGTGACGCTCGAGAGCTTTTTATGGGTTCGTATATATAAATACAAATACATTTCCTTCAGAGAAACCATCTGAACTTTGACGGCTGCGATTGGGTTTTGATTCGGGGGCCTTAGCTGTTCAGGAAGGAGACGTCTCTTCGTCTCATTACTCAAAAAAGAATGAATTCGGGGGCGCTTGGGCGGAAACCCACCGAAACAAAACTGGAAAAGGATTAGGTATATACTTGAGTACTCACTGGTTTGACCTAGGTTGCCTCTCCCAGAAAGCCCAACCGCAAAGGTAGAGAGAGGGACAGACAGAGGAACAGACCGGCGGGCAGGAACTCGGACAGATTTTGCAGGTTAGAAAAGGAGCTGAGTTCAGTCTGGAAAGCGGGGGCACTGTTCAGAGAGTGGAGTTCACTCGGGTTTATTTATTTGGATGGACGTATATATCGCTTTTGCAGACACTGCCTTGCACGAAATAAAACCGCACCGACACCTCCCTGTCGAATTGAAAGGAAGGAGGAGAACGCGGAGTAAACTCTTCCTGAGCAGCTGAAGATAAAATCACCCTCCTGAAGATAAAATCACCCTCCAGACAAGACGGCCTGGCAGCTCAGACACAGCACACAGAGGGGTCACAACCAGGGGTTACATCACTCATACTCACCCCCTGTGCCTTGCCAGCGGGTCGTGTGGAGACCAGAGACAACACTTCTAGATGCCTTCAAAGAGCAAGCGGGCAGGGCCACGGCAGCCCAGCGCACCCACACCCCCACAGGACGCTCCCACACACGCACACACGCACTCACACGCGTCGTGAGAGGCAGGCGAGCCCCCGGGTGCGGGCTCCGAGATGGGACCGATTTCGGGAGCAGCGCGGAGAGCCCTCGCGATCCCCCTACTCATCCGGGGCTCGGAGGGATGATCTGCGGGGCCCCGTCGGCGTGATTTTGTGCCTGCTGCGGGGTTCCCGAGACGCTTCCCCAGACGGGGAGCCCCGGGCTCCATCAGGGCGGCGGGGAAAGGATGTCGTCTGGCTGCCGGCTGCGGGGCGTCCGTACCTGAGCGCGGCTGCGGACGCGCTGCCTGACACCTTCCTCCCTGACCCCTCCGTTTGCCCCCTGCCTTCCACCCTGCGGGGTACGCCCGCAGTGCCCGCCAGACCTCGCCTTAGCGGCCTCTGCC
>NW_008600057.1:2296-2761 GCF_000691845.1 Merops nubicus
AGGGCATGTTTATCTCGGTCTTAAGAATATCCTCTCTTCCTCGGAATCCACTTTAAAGTGCGTTTGCCCGAGACTTCGTTAAATCTCTCTGCCCAAACAGATCTCTCAAACTACCCTTAGCGTCTTAGAATGTGGAAGGAGTCAAATACGTATAAATAAGCCTTCCCGGCTCAAACCTGCCCAGCTCGCAAGAATTAGAGGGAAAAAACTAAACCATATGTGTACAACGCCACATTCCGTATTGCACTATAAGATAAAGAGCTCTGCAGCATCGGTTCAATGGAATTCATTAAAAAGAAAGCCCAGGAAGATTATATCCGTATTGAGGAGGCAAATGCTCTTTAGAAAATTTATTTTGGACACAACGACGCTTGGGGAAAGTTCGCGAGGCTCAAGGCGAATCGCTGATGCAGGCGTCTCAGTCGCCTGAAATAAAAGGGTAAGGAAAGGTACTCGGCGGGGCTG
>NW_008600058.1:0-287 GCF_000691845.1 Merops nubicus
ATTAGGGGTTGACTGCAAGAAAAGATAATGAGAGATTAGCCTCAGGCAGGCAGCGAGGCCAGCCCCAGCTTTGGGGGAGCCCCTCTTGCACCCCTGGGCTGGGGAGGATCCCTTTGGAGGGCTCCCGCCTGCTGCGAGGGCACACGGAGGAGGGAGAGGGCAGAAGAGGGAGCAGGCAACGGGCAGGGCACAGTTCCCATGCCACCTCCCCACACCCTGCACCCTCCACGGCCCCACAGCACTGGGGACAGGCTGGAGCACCAGGGCCCAGGGGAACTGTGGGGCTG
>NW_008600058.1:1008-1885 GCF_000691845.1 Merops nubicus
GTCCCCGCCCCCGTCTCCCAGCTGCAGGCTGGGCTGGCAGCACTTTGTCTGCCTCATTTTTGCCATTCCTCTGCCACCCACAGCCTGTTCCCACAGGCAGCGGGCTGGGACCTGCCCAGGGTGAGATGGGAGGCAGCCCCAGGGCACTGCCAGCCCGACCCCAGCCTCCACACAGACTGGACAGGAGGCTCCTGATCTCCCCTCAAACATCTTGGCTTCCAGAGAGCTCCTGAAGCACTTTAACACCTAGCCCCAGGGCTGCTCCCTCCCTTCCTCCCTCTGCTTTCAGCTAAAAGCCATAAGACAAGGGCCAAGGCAGCCCTACAGCTGGCTTCCCTGCTCTTTTTCCCTGAAATGCAGGGCAGCTGCCTGGCTGCAGTGAGCTCAGCACCGGGAAGGCAGCTCAGAGGCATGATGCAGCAGCAGCCCTGTGGGCAGGCTCGGTGCCAGCACAGCCCCTGGCCAGCAGTGGGTCTCCAGGCAAGGGTGGGCACACATCCCAGGCTCCTGTGCCCTCATGGTGGGCTGTGGTGGCCCAGGGTGGCAAACAGCAGAGCCCAGTCCCCCCTGGCTGACGAGGGGAGGAGGGGGCTCACAAGCCAGATCCATCCCATCCTAGCGCTGGCAGCTGCCATGGGCACAGCTGGGAGCACGGTGGCATCGTGCCCAGACCTCCAGCATGCACAGGGACAGCTGGGGGGGGACCCTACTGACAAGGAGGGGGCCTGGCCACAGCCCAGCTGCCAGGCAACCAGGCAGGGACCCTCTGTATCCCCACCCCAGGGTGCTGGGAAGAAGTTTTTCACCCTGGCACCCCAGCCTCCAACAGAAGCCCTGGCCCAACTCTGCTCCAGCCAAATCGATGCTCCAACCTGAC
>NW_008600059.1:0-2121 GCF_000691845.1 Merops nubicus
CTGCACCCACAGCCACAGCTGTGCCCACGAGCCTGCCAGTGCCCACATCTGCACCCAGGGGCACATCTGCATTTGGGACAGGGCAGGAGGAAGGTGCCACCTCTCCCTGTGCCACCCCGCATGGGCACCATGGCAGGACCCCCCCAAGTGCCAGGGGGGCTCCTCTGGCCACGCCAGGCTCTGCCCAGCACCGTGACACCAGGGGGGAGGCAGTGCCACGGTGAGTGCCCCCAGCCCTGGCCTTGCCCTGGCAGAACGGGCAGGAAAAGCCCAAAGTGGCACCCAAAGGTGGCACCAGGGATGCCATGGCCACCCGGGTGCCTTCACCCACACGAGATCAAAGGGAAGAGATTCTGGGAGTTTCATCTGAGAAGATGAAGCTCCTGAAGGGGGTGGAGGGAATTAGTGTGAGCTGGCACTGAGGGCAATGCTGGCACTGCCCACAGCTGGTGCCAGGGGGGTGCTGCTGCCCCAGCCCCACCACCCTCTGCCACGTCCAGGGGGCAGCTGCTGGGTATGACCCTCACACCACCGTGTCTCAGAGTGGGTTGGGTTGGGAGAGACCTTCAGGACCATGGAGTCCACGCATCCCCCAGCCCTGCCAGGTCCCCACTGCCCCGTGTCCCTCACCCCACATCTCCACGGCTTGGACACCCCTCCAGGGGTGGGGACTCCACCACTGCCCTGGGCAGCCTGGCATAGCCCTGGGCAACATTTTTGGTGGAGAAACTCAACAACTCCTAATTATTATTTATGCACAGGCTACACCTCTGGTGCTAATGCAGAATCCCTTTTTTGGTACTGAGGAGAAGAGTGGAGGAACTGTGAGACAGGATCCTGCACGGACTCCTTGCCAGACCTGGGACAATCTCTTAGGCCGAGTTCCTCAGAAAGTGCCTAACACTGGCTGAAAGCACCCTAAAATCAGCAACCTTAATGTCTCCGGGGACCTTAGCCTTACAATGATGAAGCTCAATCTGCATGACAAAGAACATTTTTTCACAGGAAGGCTGAGAGAACCCAACGTGCTCTGGTGCTGCAGCAGCAGAATCCTGCCTCCCAACGTTAAGGAACTGAAATGCATCTAGGAGGGCAACCATGCTGGTGAAGGGCTGGAAGGAATGTCCTCTGAGGAGCAGGACTTTGTGTCTGTCTAGAACGGGTCCAAACCCCCCCCAGCCCCACGGTGAACCCACAACCCACCAACACCAGAACCTCGGCGAGCAGAACGGGGCCAGATCCAGCCCTGGCACCACGACGCACCAACACAAGAGCTTTGGAGAGCAGAGAGGGGCCAAATCCACCCCCAGCACCACGGGCAGCTTTGGTGGCACCACCACCCTGGTCCGTGGGGCTCCTCCCAAGGCACCAAACCACTGGCAGAGCCCGAGGACGTGGCACCAGCAGCCGCGGGCACCGGCCCCTGGCACCGAGCATCTCCTACCTCCCGCTGCAGCACCAGCTCCTTGGTGAAGTGCGTGGCCTCCTCGCTGAAGGGTTCACCCTCCTGCACCAGCCCTGGCAGGTTCCTGGCACCCCGGGGACACTCGATGCCTGCGGGAGGAAGAGGAGGGTGAGGAGCGTGGAGGACGCCGCTGGGTGACCAAGCGCCACCGCCGGGGACGTCACCCGAAGGAGAGGGGGGGGAGGAAAGGGGTCACTGGAGACCAGGGGGGGTGAGACTGAGTCCTGGGACACAGGAGGGACCCCAGGGCAGGGAGAGCCCGGGACAGACCTGGGGAATCAAGGGTGGGGACAGGGGGACAACCAGCAGGGATGGGGACATCAGGAATGGGGACAAGAAAGGGACATGGGGCTAAGCCAGAAGGGACAGGGGGAAGATCCAGCAGGGATGGGGACATCAGGAATGGGGACAAGAAAGGGACATGGGGCTAAGCCAGAAGGGATGGGACACAGGGATGAGGACATCAAGGATGGGGAAAGGGGGACAAGCAGGGGAAGAGTCAGCAGGGATGGGGACACCAGCAGGGATGGGGACATCAGGAATGGGGACAAGAAAGGGACATGGGGCTAAGCCAGAAGGGATGGGACACAGGGATGAGGACATCAAGGATGGGGAAAGGGGGACAAGCAGGGGAAGAGTCAGCAGGGATGGGGACA
>NW_008600060.1:0-1504 GCF_000691845.1 Merops nubicus
AGACGCTGCAGACCAGGCGGGCACAGGCCTGGGCCAGGGGAGTGGGGGGGGCCATGTGAAACGCCTCCAGGCACTGGTACCGCTCCAGATCCTCCCGGCGTGCCGCTGCGTCCGCTCCATGGAAGCCCGGCAGCTCCCACACCCGTGGCAGGAGCACCAACTATGTCAGGCAACAGGAAGGGGAGAGAAGATGGGGCTGGAGGGGCACAGTCACCTCCCGCCATGGGACCTAGCCCCTGATCCCAGGTCAGATCTATCTGCCCCAGCTCAGCCCCAACGCTGCTGGGACTCAACCACCCCAGCCCCATCAACAGCCCCAGCTCCATTAACATCCCCTACCCCATCAACAACCTCAGCCCCACCGATGCTCTCACCCAAACTGCCATCCCCACAGGCTTCCTTGTCCCCAACCCCACAGACCAATCCAAATGAACATCCCCAGCCCCACTGAGATACCCTCTCCCACCAACATCCCCATCCTCATCCCATCACCATCAATATCCCCATTCCTATACCATTCCCATCTCCATCCCCATTGCTACCTCACATGCAGCCCCAGATGGGGGTCACTGCCCAGCCCAGCCCATGGTCCCCTGTTCCTGCTCATCAGCCCACCCCTGCCGAGCCCCAGGTGTGGGGTGCAGCAGGACCCTCTTACTGAGTCGATGAGGATGAAGGCGCTGGGGTGGTGCTGGGTGATGCCGGCCCGTTGAAGCCGCATCGTCACCTCGTAAGGGGTGCTGGGCTCAAAGCAGAAGGGCTGAGACAGCAGCACGTACCTGTGCAGAGGGCAGCATCGGGGCAAAGGCACAGCAGGGCTGTGAAGATGCCCCGGGGACAGCAGCCAGGCCCAACCACCTTTCTTGTCCCTGTCCCTATCCCCATTCCTTGCCTATGTGATAGGACTGTACCCATTTCCAGCCCATCCCTGTCCCTCAGTTCTGGGAATGCGGCAGGGCTGCCTTTGTCCCTGTCTGGTCCCGATTCTCGTCCTGATTCTTCTCCTCATCACCACCCCATCTTCATCCCCACCCTCATCCCATCCACATCTCTGTCCCATCCCCACCTCTGGCTGTGGGGCAGGCTCTCACGGTACATCTGCTCGGAGGGCAGGAGGTTCCCGCAGCGAGGGCTGGTGGGCAGCACCCGGGAGCTAACGCTGATCACGGCCTCCCAGTCCTCGGCCGACTGTGGCGACAGGCGAGGTGGCATCAGGGTCGTGCTGTGCCATACACGCCGTGGCCGTGCCTGTGGCTGTGGCCGTGCCTGTGGCTATGCTCACCTCGGGCTCGTAGCGCAGCAGCAGCTCATAGTCCATGGGGTAGGGCACGTTGTCCACACGGAAGGTCAGGCCGGCCCCGTCCCGCACCCGGGCAAACCCCGAGCCCGTCCACGTCACCATGCGCCCAGTGCTGTCCCGCATCACCTCCTCCACGTCCGGCTGGGCAAGGCACCAGCACAGCTCGGCCCTGGCTTCCCCAGCTCTGCTCCTGCAGCCGCCCCT
>NW_008600061.1:0-224 GCF_000691845.1 Merops nubicus
AGCCAGCGGTGCCCAGCTCCTGTGGGGATGATCCCCTCCCTGGCACCCGTCCGGGGGCCCCTCTGGCCTGCCCTCGTCCCTCGCCGCCTGGCCATCTTTGCTCCTTCCTCCGTCACCCGTGCCCTCCCCGGCTCCATCCTCCACCCACAGCCCCACCTTACCATGGGGACAACGATGGCCACCGCTGACCCAGCCACCCCCCTTCTCCACAGGCCCCCCACCCC
>NW_008600062.1:0-1484 GCF_000691845.1 Merops nubicus
AGGTTTATGGCCTAGAGCAAAACACAGGAAAAATTAAAAAGGAACAAAAGAGCACAGAAATTAACACATTCAGCTTGCCAGTGACACAGTCTGTTTGCTCACCTGCTCCAGGACCTTCGGTCACCTTCTGCCAACAGTGCAAACTGAGTACTTACAAGTTTTTCTTACCTTGGTGGTATCCAGCTTGCTGTGATGCAGTTCCAAAACCTGCAGAGCAGCCTGAAGGTTAGCTTGAGGCTCCAGCACTTCCATCTTGATTGGTCCCAGGCAATGAACACTAGGTGGGGAGAGATACATCCGCAGCAGCGACAGATAGACCTGTTGCACACGAAAAAGCAAAGCTGTGAGGCCACTGCACAGATCCATGATTGACAGTGCTGGTAGAACCCAGTGATGGTACGAAGTAAGTTGTACCCATGCCACTCAAAATGCTGACGTGCTCATTTCAACAGTTCTTATCTTAAAACCACAAAAAATTGGAAAGTAGCAGTGATGTATGTGGAATAGGCACAGTATTTTGCCTTCTGAATTCCATCAGAACCCTAGCTACAGAATGTATGTTCAACTCCAGTGATACAGTAACATTCTCAACAACAAAGTTTTAAAAAAGAAAAAAAACACCAAGCAATAACTAGTAATTCCTAAATTCCAAGAGTTTATACATAGGTTCCTGTCCATCTACAGAAAACCTGAAAAAGTCTATACAGAGCAAAAACTTTGAAGTCCCTAACATGGTATGAAGAGTGTAATACATCCTCACTGAAAAGGAAGATTGCAAAGATGAAGCTACTTACATCTTTGTTGCCATCTTTGTTCCTGTCATAATGTTTATGGCAGTAGCTGAAACAGAGAACAATCAAGTGAAATGGAGAGACAGTTCTGGAACCCAAAGAATCAATCCACAGAAATTAACATTGAAATGCTTTGATTATTGACACCATTGAAGTTAGGTGACCATACATCTGATTCTAATCAACTGTTCAAGTTGCCCAACAAAATGACACCATGTACTTTGCATTACAATGCTGAGAAAAGGAGGTTTTATGCAAGTCTCACTTCCAATCAACTTTAAAAGTTTTAGTGCAGAATCTAATTCAGTTGTAAAGAGGGAAAAGCTGTAAAAAACAGCTGGGTGGGGAGATGTCTCCAATCAACACATCATAGCATAGAAATATGTGCAGATGTATCTAATTAATGTATCTCATTCACAAAGAGATGTTCATTAGTGTACACTGCATCCCAGAGTTAAGTGTCCTCTAACAGGCATTTGCTAAAACTAGCTTTAAAAGAAGCTATGTTGAACAGGTCCCAGTTTTCAGACACCCCTGCCTCTATCAGTTAACTGTATTTTCACCTAAGTACTTTAGATTCAGTCAGAAGGTTCCCAGATACAACACATCCAGCAAAACATTGAATCTGATTCTGCTAACTGAAGAGCTTAACTTTGCATTTGGACTAGTGAAGGTCCCTCCAGAGAGAAAGGA
>NW_008600062.1:1589-1794 GCF_000691845.1 Merops nubicus
TAAAAAAGACTGCAACATCATCTGTAATGAACAGATAGCTGGAAAAGCCTAAAAAACACACGTGGAAACACAGCAGATCCTGAAGACTTCCAGCATTCGTGCTCCACATACAGCAACATTTTACTACACATCTATCCACAGGGCAGTGAGCAAACTAAGTCTTACCAAAAAAAAAAATAAAGAAACCCTTACTTTTCAGCCATGT
>NW_008600063.1:0-241 GCF_000691845.1 Merops nubicus
CGCTCCTGAATGACAAGTTTTCTGTAGAGATCATGACAGGGGTGGTCCCACACGGTCTGGCCATTAGCAAAGTTGACATAGTAGATTTCGCCACCAGTCATATCTTCGCTGTAAAACAAAAACAACGTGGAAAGATGAAAACACCCATGCAAATATAGCTGCACGTAGCAGAACATTCACACAGGATGATGTGGCCCCCTTAAGCTCAGGGACAAGGAAGCCAAAGACATATCAGCCTCGG
>NW_008600064.1:0-19088 GCF_000691845.1 Merops nubicus
TTGCTGAGGGTACATTCTGTACCTTCAATCGCTTGAATGATGTACAATCGCTTGAAATGGATCAGTTATCAATGGTGTCCAAACTGTGAATGTTCTCATTCTAACTGTATAGTCTCATATACTCTTGTACCTATGGAGTTAAACACTTTGGAGACAAAATGTACCTGCTGTTTCCAACAGAGACTTACTTCAAAGGGCCAGAAGCTGTTATAGAGATGGCTATTTACCAGCAAACTGAGGAATTGTTTCTGAATCTAAACCATCATCACTTGATTATTGAATTATTCAAAAAACCCTTAATTGATGTACAACAATGACCATATGAACAGCTCTGTAAAACACAATGGGTCAATTGGTAGAGAGCATCTTCATAAAGCATCTATGTCATGGGCAATGAGAATGCTGGAAAAATTATGAGAAAGGCAACAGGGATATCAAGCAAGTAATTTGTAAACAAACTTCCTAGACTAATATATGATTAGATAAAAAACATGACAGAGCTATAACCTGTCTCTTTATTATATTTTTGCCTCTTAAACAGCTAAGATTAAGTAAATATAAGAGATGCTTGCTCCATAAATAAAATAAAAAGCTATAATATTAAATATGCTATAGCTAAAACCAAATAACCCAGAAAAACAAATCCCCCAGCAGTGCCTTAATATTCACAATTTCTTCGGTTTGGAGTGAACATGAAACAGAAGAACCACAAAAAAATCTCATAATCAGGAAAAAAAAAAAAACACCATCTGAAACCTGCTCAGCTCTCCAATTTATATTTTCATTCACAGTAATATACGTACCTGATAAACTTTTGACAATTTCATATCTTTTCAAAATTAGCAGAAGCACTTCAGTCACTTGACATATCACTTTGAAGTCACAACTGTCTCAAAGCATGTGGTCTGAATTCAGCTCATTTTTGCAAATATTTTCTAGGACATGTTTTGCTAAAATGTTTGCATTGCCCACTGTATGCACTTTTTAGTCTAAGAGTTTAACGCTTAAAAAGCCCATGATTTTATTATCCTTGTGATGAAATAAGGATTTCTCTTTAAGGTCACACATTTAATTCTATTTCATTCCAAATAAGAAATAGATAAGGACTTTAATCAGCAAAACCTCTCAAGAATATGCTCCCTTTTTGCTTACTGTCAAGGTGCTGCGAGCACCAAGGCCTCTTCAGCTGGGTGATGACAGTGCCCAGCAGCCAGGTCCCGTTTTTTCCTCCAGTCAGGAGCTGGGCATGCCGGGAGGACATCAGGGCAGACACAGACCTGTGAATCAGGCAGTTCCCTGAGGCTGTGGGTCCACAGGTGGACCTGACTTGGTGGGGTCCATGGCTGGACAGGGTTGTGGAGAGCAGGAAGCTGGCCCTGCAGTAACATCACTGGGGCAAGGGCTGACAGCTCTGGGGGACCTCAATGGGCTCCTGAGCCACTGGAAGGCTGCAGGGAATCCCATGGTGTAGGCAGGGACAGTGAGGACTGGCAGTGCCCTTAAAGGTCATGACACCCACCTAGACAGTAACTTTAATATATACACACAACTAGCATACAGTCAGATGTGCTTAGAAGTTCAATGGTCCCACAGTCACAATGCTTACCAACATCCAAGTATGGGTTTAGCCTGGAGGTCTTTGAGTAGAGGAAGGTCTTTGAAAAGGGTGTCAAATAAGGACTTCAGACAATTGTTCAGAATTTGTACACCATCAGCAATTAGGCCACTGACAGGATGAAGTGTACAAAATGGCTCCTGCCAGGGCATTGCCTGTGAATCCAGTATGACCAGAGAACATTAGCTACAGGCTGCTGACCTTCACAAGGACTAATATGGTGCTTTGCCCAGTCTACAGCACAACCATGTTACTGAACGTGCACAGCAAATCCTCCACAGCAAACCTACGCTGTACATCATCTGTTCTCCATAGAAAGAAAGTGTCCTGAGATCAAGGCTGAACAGAATAAAAAGATATAGCAGATGAGTGACAGCCATCAGATTTCATTGCTGAGAGGAAGCTTTTTTTTTACTAAGAGACTCCAAAAAGAATAAATATGACTTGTACCCTCTTATCTCACAAAAAATAGTTAACAGTGTCAAGAAGAACCACAAGAAGTGATCTTACTTCTCAGGGAGACAACTGGCTGAAAGAAGAAAAACTGTCTGAGGTGTTGGAAATGCAGGACATTTTAATACCAACCAGACACAGAAAGTGGAAAATTGTAACCACCAGAGTAAGAGCTAAGCTACAGAACCAAACCATGACAACATTCTTCTACAGCCAAAACCTTACATTGGGTGCTGCAGATAACCACAAAACAATATTTGCTGGAGAGCCACATGACAAGTTTGAGTATACAGGAAAAATATACCCTTATTCCAGTCAGGACTGGATGAATCAAGAGCAGTAGAGGGGCAATCATCAGATCAACTGCCTTGAAACCACTGACGTGGCATTTAACTTTGCTTTCCAGATTAGTTCACTCTTTTTGAAAGCGCTTTGGAAACATCTACCTAAAAGATTTCCCTCAACACGCGGGTGAACATTCAGAATCCTTTACTGCAGAAGGAAAGGTCTTTCCAACTGACTTACTTTAAATAATAAAATCTCACTTTACTCAGTATGCAAACTAAGCAGGATATTCTAGTTCCAGTTCAAAACACTAATGCCTGCAAGAAGATCCTTTTGATGGCTTCAAGATCTACAGTTCTTTAGGCTTTCACTTAGTCAGAAAGAGACTGGTGTTTTGCAGAAATACTGCTATATCATTGAGGTCTATATATAGAAATAGATGTGGTTGTAAGATTAGCCAGAGTACTAAAATTAATCTCTTTTTTCAAGCAGAAAATCCAGTTTCAGTATCATGCATCTCCATAGCCCAAAATAAAAGCTATGTCTCAGTTTAATTATAATAGCTGGGACCATAGTTAGAACTATTTACTGTAATTGGGCTATTTTCAGTAATAAATTCTATATGTACAAGACAGTGATAAGTATTAATCAGGTAAATGACACAAGTTGGATTCAAATTAAGATTATAGATGTCTTTTTTTTCCTTTTCACTCTGGAGTGACTAAGACATGATGGTATACATTTATAAGATTTACTGACATAAAATCATTAAGGTTGGAAAAGACCTCTTAAGATCATGAAGTCCGCTGTCAACCCACTACTACCATGATTATCAAACCATGTCCCAGAAGTACCACATCCACACATTTTTTTAACAACTCCAGAGATAGTAACTCCACCTCTTCCCCAGGCAGCCTGTTCCAATGTTTCACCGTTCTTTCAGTGAAGAAATTCTTCCTAATATCTGATCTAAATCTCCCCTGGCATAACACAAGCCCATCTACTCTCGTTCTATTGCCAGTTACTTGACAGAAGAGACCAACACCCACATCACTCCCATCCTTTAAGGAAGCTGTAGAACACAATAGTGTCTCCCCTCAGCCTCCTCTTCTCCAGGCTAAACAATCCTAGTTTCCTCAGCTGAATCTCATAAGACATGTCCCCCAGACCCTTCATCAGCTTCATTGCCTTTCCCTGAACATGCTCCAGCACCTCAATATCTTTCTTATATTGTGGTGCTCAAAACTGAACCTAGTCCTGAAGCTGAGGCCTCACCAACGCCAAGTACAAGGACAAGATCACTTCCTTCCTTATGCTGGACATGCTATTTCTGATACAGGCCAGGATGCTGTTTGCGTTCTTGACCACCTTGGGCCCTCTGTTAGATCACGTTCAGCCAGCTGTCCACCAGCACCCACAGGTCCCTTTCTGCCAAGCAGCTTTCCAGGCAATCTTCCCCAAGCCTGTAGCATTGCCTGGGGTTGTTGTGATGAAAGTGTAGGACCCACTTTGATAAGTATTAACTTATTGTATCATTCAAAACCAGAAAAACTGCAAATCCAGAACACTAAACCCAAATACTCAGAATTTTAGGTGAAGGTTGAATTCAAATTTCTCAATACAAACCAGTCTTTTACTTTCAATTATGGGTCAGAGCTAAAATCAAAAGTATATATATATATCATCTAAATCCAAATGTCAATGCTTCAGTTCATCTCTGCTTACAATTGAATAAATGCATTTGAAATTTAAATATATTAAATGCTTTTAATCTCATATTTCACTGTAATAGAAGCATCTAAGACAACTCTCCATCAAGTCATGAGGTTCAGACTGGACCTTATGCTTTCTAAACTTCCTCTCAAAGAAGAGTCTAGGTGCATCTGGATCTAGTCTTAGCCCCTGACTGTAAAGAAGAGGCCTGACACTAGATTCTGCCAGAGAGTAGGTTTATTTCAGCTCAAGTTGAGTGCCTCCAGGGAGGTACCCTAAGCTAAGAAATCCCTGGGCAATTATACCCTTACAATCTCAGTTTCTCTCCCCTCATGCACTGTTTCAGCCCAATACTAATATTTGTGTCTGAGGTATTCTTGTTCTTCATTGGATCTTTTCTGTCCCCAGGATAGTTGTTCCTTTTCTTATCTCAAGTATGTAGCATCTGCTAATGTGTGAGCTACCTCATTTTTCATGGCATGTGCGGTCTCAATGACTTCCAGTGTCTAAGTTCAGCATTAAAATCACTGCTTCTGGCCTAAGGCTTCAGTAAACATAGCCACTCATGCAAAGTAAGTTACTAATGCTAATCAAAGTATAACATTTCAATTCAATTCAACCTGATTTTAACTGATCACAAAATTCTAACTTTCTATAAATAAATTATTTCCCAACGTTCACAGCAATATGCACTCTTCATCTTCTCATCAAAAGGTACATTCCATTCTTTCCTGCAAGTCAATGGAAATATAGATGATAGAACAGAAAGAGGAAAAAAATCCACTTCAATGACAATGGAGACCATCAGTTGTCAACTGAGAATTTTATCACCAATCTCAGATTTTGATTTGACTCACTTATCTCACAAAACTAATTTGATCAAAACTCCACAGTAATTTGAAAAAGTTATTTTTCCTAGAACCTGTTGTCAAGAGAACAGGAAGAATCTTAAAATTATCTTCTAGTCTTGACTAGTCATGCATAGGTTAGATTTAAGTAAGTTTTACTGTCATGAAAGAAAGTAATGAATCTCATTCAGTAAGCACAATGATGATCATTGGGATACACAGAAGCTTTTTGCATTTCTGCATACTTCCTATGAGGTAGATAATACCTGTGAACAGTCTTTCTGTAATGAATCTTAAAGTATCAAATCTAATGATTTTATAGCAGATAAAACCGAAATAACAACATATCTGGACACCTAAAAGGCAAATGTTTCAAAAGAAGCACTGACAATCAAGTTCATGCATTTTGTTTCAGAAACTGTTTTCTGTAAATATTGTACATAAATAATGTAAGCTGTTTGCATCTCAAATTATACTTATGCACATAAGACAACCTGACCATTGGGAGCATAAAGCTCCTATTAACTGCCCAAACGTTGTGAAGTCCCACTTATAGACCTGTGATTTGTCTCCAAATCAAAGAGTTTGAAGCATTTGAATCCAAAGATTACTCTAACCCTGTAAGAAGAATTGAAAGGACGGATTTGCTCCATTGATTAAGAAGGATGTTGTGTGTGTCAGTCTCAGTGACTAAGAAAACTATCCCACATTCAGACACAAATTTTGGAGGTATCCATATTTTGATATGAATTCAGAGATTAAAATAACATTTGCTTTCTGATTTGGCAATAGGACTTGGAACAGAGATGCTGTTTTGTCCTACTTAAAATTCTTGAATACTGAAGAAGCTCCATATCACCTTCCCAAAGGATCTCTGATCTTTTATAGTTTCTGCCTTGAAATAGTATTTTTTCCAAGTTTCTAGGAGGAGATATCCAATGCCAGAGAGAAAAGCTCAAAGGATGAGCTAAAGTACAATGTAAAGAATCACCAGCTTCCACAAACTCAAGCACTGGTGTCTGTTCGTTCAAGGTAGACTCTAGCAACAGCACCTTGTCTTTCTAGCACCACAAACTGCTAACCCGGTGTTCTCCAGTGGTAGTCCCAAATTCTCTTCTGTACCCCTTTAAGCTCTTTTAATACCTGAATGTGATAGTAAGAGCAGCAGGACAATGATGTTTAAGATCCACAGAACTTCTTCATATTTCCCTGGCTACTGTGGAAACCATATAAATTATCATACAATTAAAATAGATCCTTGAAAATTTAATTAATAATACAGCCTAAAATAGTACATTTGAAAGCTGTATTTGAATTTTGCAACACACTGAATAATTGTGATAAAAAGATTTGCAGACTATTTAACTACTTCACAAGCTCTCCAAATTCAAAATAGAAGCACTTTTAAAAGAAATCACAAAATAAATCTTTTTTTCAGCTTTAATCCCAGCACCTCATAACTTGAGAATATTTTGGAGAAATTCAGGCAGTTCCTTGTTGTGCTACGTGGTTTAGGGAACTGTTGGTCTGAAAGGTTATGAAGTGAACGAGTTCCTTTTTCCCCATGGTTCTCCTTGCAGTTCCATATTTCACCCTTCACACTTAAGCCTTTACTACTTCTGATATAAAGATTAATAAAGAAAGTTGTGATAACAGTAGTCAGAGGATTAACACCTCTGGCATTAGCCTTGATTAGTTTTTTAATCAATGTTTTCCTATCCCTGGTAACATCACAAACATCTGCCTTAAACACTCCTTGGCTAAATGGTTTCTTATTCCCCTGTTTCCAAAAACAAATAAATGTGACTAAATATGAGAGATTGCAAGTAGAAGAAACCTGACAGATGGAGCAAGCAACTCACTGAGAGTCCCTGCCCCAGTTTTCTCAGGAACTCATACTTCTGAGCAGCGGTCTCTAATTTCTCAACCCCATTTTGTCCAAAACTCAATTTATCTTTCCAGTTTCTATCAAATAACTTTGAAAATCTCCTTCTATCTCCCCAGTGGCTCCATACATACTCACAGCATGTAACAATGTAGCCTATTAGAGGATGGAAACTTTTTCTGTTCATAAATAGCTGAGACAAATTTCTGAGCAACCCCAGTCATGCCCCCCCATCTAGAAAAGACTAGATCCTCACAGTAGGTGCTGAACTGTTATCTTATTTCAAAGACTTAACCTGCATGCAGACTTCCCTGGACTTTTGCAATCAGACATAGCAATGGCCAAGGTGGGAAGTATTTTCTGTTTGCACATCCATTAACCAGTTTTCCTGCAAGTTTCTATTCTTTCTTTGTGATTTCATACATCACCAGAGGAATCTCACCTTTAAAACACAAAGTCACAAATATGTAGCTGTATCAATGGATTACATTAAAAAAACCAGCACTCCCACTCTTCAAGTTTTATGGCTTTTTCTTTTAACAAATGCATGGAAATGTATATAGAAATAAAATAGATTAAATAAAATGTGTGCCTAACATTGCAAACTGAGTTTGATTCCTTGATTTGTCTTTCTTTTTGTTTATTTGATACAAAACAGAGCAAATCTTTTAAAATAAGGAATTAGCTGCCACTTGTCAGGAAATAATTAAATTCTCCTCTCCAATGACCTTTTACATAAAACAATAGCATCTTAAATGCAGTGATTTAGATCTGGGTTTGAGTCTAAATACCTTTTGTATAAAATTTATGAACATGAAGCCCAAATAGGACAAGCATTTACTGAAAAGGCAAGTGAAATGCTGGGGTCTGAACCCCAAGCCCTGAATTAAGGTTGACATCTGGGTGATTTCCACAGCCCTTCATACAGAGGAGGTGAGTTTGCCTTATAGCTTCCCCCCAGGGTGCGGCCGGCCCTGCAGGGAGAGCCAGAAGGGAAATGAGCCCCAGGGGTCCCGCATTGAGTTGACAAAGGTCAGGTGTCTGCTTGGGGATAAAAGCTGGGACCACTTGCAGGGAGTTCGGAGTGTCTGCTCTGTGGAGTGCACTCCACAGAGCTTCCTTGTTCAGGGAAGACCTCCTGACTCTCCCTGGAGCTGGGCCCTGGTCTGTTTAGGCCTTTGTGAATGTGGGTGGATTGGGTGAGAGTTGCCATGTGGGCACCTTTTTCTTATGTCTTTAACTTACTGGTCTGGCTGTTTCCCATGCCAACTGTGGGAAAGCCTCAGTTCACTGTTTGTATCGCCTGTTGTGGGCTGAGTCACATCTTTTGTGGGATCGTTGGGGGTGGCATCGATTATGTACCAGCTGATTGATCTGTTTGTACCCCCAGCAATCATTCATGGAATGTCCTTGTTGTACACAATACAGTTGGTGTATTGGATTCTCTTTCTGCTGGTGGTATCATTTTTGTTAGGCCTGGTCATTGACAGAACAGCAAGCAAAAGTATTTTTAATTAGCAAGATTTGCAAGATTTGACTCAAAAATCACTAATTCAATAATAAAACACAATTTAACAGATGTAGAAGACAAATACTGCATAACTGTACTTTAAGTTACAGCACAGATTGATAAGGAAGCAGTTTTCTAGAAGAAATGTTACCATTTGATACATGGGTTCAGCTGCCTGCAAAGACAGCACTGGTTAGCATGCTTTCACATCCATATTTAATGTCTTAAAAATAATTTAATATTTTTAAGACTGTGTTTACCAAATGATCATGTCATATTTTAAAAATCTTCTAGAATTTTTGCTTCATACCTACTCCCTTTGGATCCTAAGTGTTGTTATTTAAATAAGGCCATATTATTCTCAAAGTGTAGTTCAGGTACTTCCCCAGTTTATTAACAAAGTACTATTCCTACCTGCTGACCAAGTTCATGTCCTCAGTTTTATTTTTTGATTCCTGATTCTCTCAATCTCCTTTAAAAATCAGCATGTTACCAGCAAGCGGCAGAAACTCAGTATAATATAAATTACTGCTATAGCTGGGAGCCTACAAGAGTGACTTTCTTTACAACTAGAGGAAAAAGACCTGAGGAGAGAAACATTCTACTTTATTTCAATGCTTTAATTTAGAAAAAAAAAAAGTTAAAATGTAATCTTTTGAGTGTTCTTGATTTGTGTTGAGTAATTTTGTTGTTGCTTGTTTTTCCCTTTTACTATTACTCAATAACAGCGCATTCCTACCCAATGCACTGGAAACAAAAAAAAATAAAATTGGGCAGGGACAGTGATTGTACTTCAAGAGGAAGAATTTCTCTTCTCTAAATAAGTTTTCATTCCAATCTGGTACAAAACATGAACGTTTCAAAATTCTTGGTGACTTTTTTTTTTTTCTTTTATAAATAGAATTTCATTTAGATAAGCAATACTTTAATTTTCAAAAACTAGATGCATCCACATTCTAAAATCAATTACATAATTAAAAAATAATAACAGTGCTTACTAAACCTTCAAGAGTTTCATTCCAAGATGTCAAAGATCAAGTCAGATAACATTTTAAGTCTACTTTTAAAATGTAAGCAAAAGTACTATGTTTTTTTCTTAGAGCAGGTTTTCCAAGAGCTAGCTACTTGTGTCCAGCTGAAATTTGCAATATTTTTTCTGATCTAGTGCAATTTTGGGAAGAATGTGCTCTACCACTGAAGTGCACAGTGCTTCCCAAATACACATTACTCATGATAGTAAGTGATGAATTATCCTAAGCAGGGTGCATACGTGCATAGTTGACTATCTTCTTACTGTTCTAATTGTTACAGTTACATATTATGTCAACTAAAAAGAAGGTTGTCACAAAATACTTCAAGGTAAATTTAGTAGCTTTTGGAAATCATTATGAAATAGCCAATCTAAAAAGCTTTAAAAATAAAATAATTTTTAAGACATGAGTGCTTAGATATATGTGTATATATACACAAGCTAAAGTTGTCTCTGCCGAAAGCAATTCAATAAAATTCAGACTTGGCAGTTCAAACTACATCCAGTTCCCAAACTGACTGTTTAAAAAATGGTATTGGGTAAACTAAACTCTCATGCTTCTCTCCCATCTCTGTTCTTTTTGACAGATCCTCCTCTGCTTTAACATAACTCCACAACAGATATGATCAGGATGTGTTTGCCTTGATTCTGCTCTCACAAACCAACCCCAGATCCCCAGGACTGGATCTTCTAGTTTTATTTTGACAAAATGCCCTCGCAGGCAATTGCTATGCAAGATTTTAATTCTGTTGTTTATAGACGCTCCACAAGCCAAATTGATTAAGTCTATCCTGATCTGATTTTTTTTTTAATGTGATCCATATGAGGTCTGTCAGCAATGCTGTATGAATTGGATCTTGCATGTTTCTAAATATACATTTCTGAAAATAACTTTATAGTCCTATCTACAAAAATTGTAGCCAGCTTGGCAAAAAGCATTTGTACCTTGGTTAATTGTTTACTAATGGACTGAATTTAAAAAAAAAAAAGTCCCTTTTGTAAAGAAGTTCATTATTAGAGGAAGTGGTTAGGGACAGGAAAGTTCAGCATAACTAGGGATCAAAGCCAGCTGTAAAAACATAGAATTGTTAAAACTCAGGAAAGCTGCCAGAGAGAAAATTATACCTTTGCAGTCTCTCAGTTATTGTGTCCTTTTTTTGAAGGAAAAAAAAAAAAAAAGTTACAGCAGCAATTGCTGGAAACATGAGTCAAATATAGAGTCAAGCTATGTGTTCAGTATTGTCAAGGGTTAAGACTGAGGCAGCCACTAGATAAATGACAGATATCCACTATTATCTTCTCTCCTTTCCCAAAGGGGAAGAGAAAAGGAGTATGGGAGAGAGACCTATGGACTGGAAAAGTAAAACAGCTATAATGAAAATAATAATAAAATGAAATATATACAAACTAAACATTGAACCCAAATCCCATGGTAGCAATTACATAACTGTCATCACTGTTACTGTGGGGTAGGCACAGGGGAAGTCCTAGACTTGATTCAGCAGCAAACAGGAACCAGATTCAAGGGATTCTGGATTTTAGTTCAGGAAGACATGAATTAAGATCAAAAGCAGAACAGACAAAGTCCTCCTTGGATGTTGACCATTGATAAGCGCTTAACCTATGTGATCCCTCAAACTTATATTTAATATGACACATATGGGATGGAATACCCTCTTGGGTCAGTTTAAGGTCAAGTGTTCTGTCCAGTCCTCCCTGCAGGTGTAGCCTTTTATTTTCTGCACCCCTAACATGGTACACAAGATTTAGCAGTCACCTTGGTCTGCACAGGAGCAAGTATAAACAAGAGCCTTTCTGCACACCAATCCTTGGTAGTAACTGTAAACATCAAGTGCTATCACTGCAAGAAGCAGACACTGTTTGGAAAAATATGCCATTAACTTCAGAAAGTGCAATTTGAGGCAGTTTCTGATGTTAAGAAAAGTTAAGAGGCTGAGCAGAAAAGTAAAATCACTGGAGAGAATTAGAGAATTAGTTCTGCTGTGACTCGAACCAGGAAATATATAAATGGAGTGATGAAGATAATTTCACTCAACTCAGTTTAAAAAAAAAAAAAAAAAAAAAGATTAAATTTAGGATTCCTCAAACTCTTTCCAAAAGTGGCATCTGATATCTGAGCATATTACTTGTTGAACTGATGTGGGTTTTTTTGTTTGTTTATATAAGCAGAAAAATAAAATAAGGAATGCAGTTAAGAAAATGGGGCTCTAAAGCTCTTAATTATTTTTATTGCAAAAGGGATATAAAGTTTTATAATTATCTCAATGCTTTCATCTAAGTGAGCACATGAAGTAGAGTTACATAAAATATTGCATATACTTTTTACTACTATGACCATTAGTGTTCCAAATTTAATGCATACTTCATTATCTAGAAATTAATCTTATTTCCATTTTAACAGGATTTTATCTGAGTTTACCCCATCCTTTCTTTGCCTAAAATATTCAACAGCTAAAGCAAGATAGTGAATAAGGATTATAGAAAACAAATCCATTCACTCAATTTAAATTTCTTACTTCATGTTAGCTAAAATATATTCTAAACACCAAGATCATTAGTTGATATGGTACTGATACAGACAATTGTTTTACCTGCACAATTATTTTTTTTCTATTTTACAGGTAATTTTTTTCATTCGTCACATTGTTTTAAAATCTGTTCTTCTAAAAGTACCCCCAATAGAGAAATGAAATTTCTCATTTTCATGCTAGCTGCAAAACTACATAGCAATCACACACTATCTTAAGCATCTTTTATAACAGACCTTAAGTGTGCCATCAAATATATTCATTAATGTCTGAGTTTTAAAACTGGGGTAAGTAGCAACCTTGCATTTTTTTAGTGTCAGCATTCAGATTTCTGCTGAGAGGAAAACTAGTTGAAGGAAATGAATGCTTTTAACAGAACATTAATGTTCTATACTCTGATCTATTATTTTTCAAAAATATAAAGAGGGTTTTAAAACTGGTGGTTTTGCCGGGGAAGAAAACACCCCCAGCGGGACCCCAGTAGTACCTCCAGGGTGGTCTTCAGCAAAGAGGAGGACAGCAGCGATTAAAGGAGGGATGCGCAATGATCGCTTTCTTCCAAAATAAAAGGTTTTAATAACAAGAAAATATCAAACAAAAACACCTAAGTCAGGCACTGAAACAACACCCACCCCAGGGGGAGAAGCGAAAGAGCATGTGGCCTTGGGGCCAGGGGTTTTTAACAGGTAGGTACGTGGGTTTACAAAAGGCATTGTCCTGTAAGGATACATGGATGGGATACCTACTGGTCATGGGTCCAATGGGTGTTAGGGGATTGGTCTTGTGGTGGCTAAGCCAACCACGACCTGGGAAAGATGGAAAATTCTGGATGTGTGTCCATGTTTGGGAACAAAGAGGTAATAGAAACCTCTGTCTCCAGGAGGCACACTGCAACACTGATCCATTACAAGGTTTTTTCTGTAACTCTTAAATCAGTATCTACTCTTCTATAACTTTTTAATCTACAACACACATTTCTAATAATATCAGTAATCTCAGTTATAAAAGAAATGCAAAATCTACACTTTATACCTCTGGGCATCAAATGCTATAATTACAAGAACTATCTCTGGATGTGATTATTTTTATCTTCAAAAAATCTGAAGAGAGTGTACACTCTTATATCCAAAATATCTTTCTTATTAATGAAAGAAATCTTATCTTAAAAGTATAATCTTCATTTTAATCTGGTATCTTCTTTAATGTAATACAGTGGTGCTCATTAAAGATACAACTTTATAATGATGCTGAAGATGGATATTAATAGGACCAAAATGTCTCTTCTAACTATTAAAAAATTCATGTTCTTTCTCATCTAGCTATGGCCCTTTGTAATAAAGGGGCAACAAGGATTATCTATTGGGAGAGTTATTGTACTCTTTACAAAGATGTATTAATTCAGCACTGTGACTTATATATCAGTAACCACTTGTTATTACCACCATGATCTTGTCAGACAGAAATAAGCCTAAATATATATGAAGAACATTAATCAACAACCAACATTCAAAATAAAAAAGTATACAAAAAATACTTTACAGTTTTCTCTTTCATTTTTTACCTATACTGAGTGAAAATAAGGATTTTTCTTATTTCACATATTTCCTTCTGGGTCTTCCAACATCTCTTCCTTCCTTAAAGAAACATACTTGTTTCTAAGGGATTAAATGAAAGAATGCATTTTGGTAAATAATTTGAAAACGAGGGAGTATCTCCCTCCTCCAAACCACTGTAAGTTTCCAGCTTTATATCCATTTCCTACCTACATGATCTCATTTTGGAACAGAAACCTATTTTTTTTTAAATCAGCAGATAGATTACTTAAAGACAACACTCTTGTCATCCCATCAAACTAATGATCATCTTGTACAAACAGTTAACACATTAAAGTAACCTTGAAAAACAGTGAACAAAACCTGGGTCATTGTCATGGTTTAACCCCCGAGTCAGCAACTAAGCAACACACAGTCACTCACTTACTCCGCTCTTGATGGGACTGGGAGCAAATTGGCAGAGTAAAAGTTAAAAAAAAAAAAAAAACTCATGGGTTGAGATAATGGCAGTTTAATAGGTAAAGCAAAAGCAGAGCAAAATTGCTTTACCATTTCCCCTTGACAGGCAAGTGTACAGCCATCTCCAGGAAAGCAGGGCTCTTTCACATAAAAAGGTTACTTGGGAAGGACCATCAGAACTAACATCCCCTTCATATGGGATGGAAAAAGTCAGTGAGCTCACAGCATATTGTGTGGAGAAGGGAGCAAGCCAAGTCAGAAACCACATAATGGGAGATGCAATCAACCAAGCAATGAGTCCAATCATATAGTAACTTCCCAAAGAGACTTACAATCTTGCCCCAACATCTGGGGAACTCCATTTCCTTTGAAGAGTCAGGAAGCCCTTACCAATAACCATAACCCCCACATAGCACATGCACTTCATGAGCAAACCTCCCAAGCACCCTGCAAGCAGAGCCAGCTGTTATATAGAGGTGGCATCGTGCCTCACCCCCAAATTAATGTGGAAGGCAGGAGCAGCTGGTGGCATCCTCCTAATCATTTCCTATCCAAGGCTGGCTAGGCCGTGGGTGAAAACCAGGCAGGAGGGTCTTTCTTGCCTGGTTGTGGACATCACCCATATGCCAACCCCTCATTCAGGTCTTTCAAGGCTGGGGGTTTAACACCAGCACTTCAGGCAGTAACTAAAACATCCCTCTATTATCAGCACCATTTTCAGCACAAATCCAAAGCATAGCCCTATACTAAGTACTATGAAGAAAATTGACTCTACGCCATCCAAAACTGGCAGAGTCATGAAGGAGCAAAGGAGGAGTAACGTCATACATTTCTGATTGGTTTTCTCTGTGTTACATTTCAAGACTGTTTTCCTAATGCATATTTTTCTAGCTTAAATCACATTAACAAACAGAGGGAAATATTAAAGGCATTTAAAGGGGGAAAAAAAAAAAAGTCTATTCTGTTTCTAAAATGCAAGTTAATATACATGATTCAAGGTTTATATTTTCCTACTTTGGCACAGGATGTAGTAATTTTCACAGTTTGCATTCTTAATTTTGTATGCATCATAACAGCGTCACTGCCTCCCTTCTAAAGCATCAATAGCTTATATTTGGTAACAAAATCTGTGATTAACAGTGATTAATTACTAACTAAAGCTTTGCCATTTTTCCTTGGGTTCTGGGCAGAACATGGAAGTGATGCTTCTGAGGGACTGCACCACAGCAAAACAGTTTCCTGATACTAAAAAGAAAACTGTTATTATTAATATTATTCTTATGAGACTTGAAATTTTAAAAGGTGATGCAAAAAGAAACAATCAAAACCTGTTTCACATATAAACACTAGCCTATGTTGCAGTACACTATGAAATGTGCCAGGTTATTACTATTTTGGAAAATAAAGGTTTATCCAAAAATCAATACTTTCACCCAAAATGGCAAATACTACAAATAGCTTGTTTGCAAAGCACTTTAAATGGTAGAATGACCTTCACTCTAAACTGTTCTGACATAAAATTTGAAAAACTTAAGGCCATAAAGCATTTAGAAGGTAAAAGAGGTAATCTGAAGGTGGGGGAAAAAAAAAAATGTTTATAAAAGACAGTGAGGGTTTTGGTAGTTTTGTTACACCACTCATCTGTTCTGATTATACTTTATGCTCTGAGTTTTTCATTAAGATTCATCAATATTTTATTAATTTTAAAATGAGTTTAAAATTTCACCCACTGTTTCTAGTTAGTTTTGAATAGCAGAACTTCTCATTGGAGAAACTCAAAAATAAGACTGAAACAAAATCATGCAGAAAGTATGGCATGTTGTGCTAGATCATAAGGATTTTTTTTTTGCAGTCACTTTTAATTGAATGCTATATTTGGAATTTTATTATTGTACTTTTTGACAGCAGTGAGCATCATTAAAACAATCCATAACAGTCAACCTGTTAGTTTCAGAAAATAGTTTCTCCAGAAATCTATTTGACAACACATACTGCTTGGTGTTTTATGTCAAAAGCTATTGAATGATTGTTCTTCACAGAACTTAAAAGTGAAGGATATTGCCAGATAACTCAGAACAGATTTCTGAAACTCACAGATAAAAGGATTAAAACATATTCCTTGATATGTATATTTAATAAGAGGTAAGCAGCATGAATGTTCAGAGGAACATTCTATTTCTGTAATAAATGTCCTTGTTAAGAGATATGCAGTACTTAGATCTTAATTTTTTTTTTTTTGAGTTATAACATGAAAATCTTGCCCATGGGGAAGTTTAAATACATTTACATAAGTTTAAATCTGAACTTCAGATATGATCTCTGCATAATATATTACATAATATTGTTCTTTACTGTTTAACATACGATACACATTCACTTACATAGATGTTTCTATTTAATAATGATTCTGACCTGTATACCTCAGCACCAAGGACATGACTTGAAAAAGAATTGACCATACTGGGATGTCTGGTTTTGGAAACTTATGTCATCTATATATACTCTCATGCATCGCATTTTCTTTTAAAAATACTAAGCTAAAAATAAACAAAAACATAGACAATAGGATGAGCCATATGTAGAGTTTAACAAATTAAAAGTTTCCAGATATTTAGATGGAAATATGTCAGATTAATAAAAAATATTATAAACTAATAGCCACTGTAAATGACTTTAAAGGTTTTAATGGAGGACGGTCAGCTTAACACAGAAGAAGAAAATGGTTTGTAATAGCAGTTCTTCCAGACTTGCAAAGCTTGGACTTAAAAAGTAGGTTAAGGAAAAAGTAAGACCTCTTCCAGACTGAGAGAATAGTTGAAAATTACAGCTGTGGCTTGTTTTGCTTTCCTGGGGCCTTATTCAGATTTTACGGTTCCCTTGCTCTTTTAGCTGCCTTCTTTCCTGTTGACTGAAACTGTACTCAATATAGTAAGGAAACAAGTAATGCATGAGAACATATGCTGTATGCATGAATTCAACCTGTGTAGAGCCCCATACCCTGCTTTAGCTCTTCATGAGCCCCTAGTATGACTGTGGCAGAGGGGACACTGACCTACGCAGGCAGCTGTACTTAGGGAAACAGCCACAGCACGTCCAAAGAGCAGCTGTGGAGGTCCTTCTGAGACCATGCCAAGACCAAGCAGCATCGCCAGACAGCAACGTCACTGGCACTTGGGAGCCTTGTCAGAGACAACTATTCAGTTACTTGTCCTATCTTCCCCTCTACTGTTCCTGAAACAGCCCAGACTTTATGTTTAAATGTCATCACTAACTAAAGATTTCTTTCCAGCCTCTTGAGTTGCTTCTTGCCACCTTTTTTACTGCTTTATCAGCAGAGCTTCTTTTCACTCTTGCATGTTTTTCCCTTTCCTCTTTGAGGTGTGCAATCAAAGCAGCAGTTGACTATTTTCTTCTGAAGGCAGCCATATGGATACTGAGCGCCCCAGTCTCTAACTGTGAGCACTCCCTTATGATTTGTGACCCACAGGTTCAAAGTAGGGATTAACTCTTGATCTTCCTATAGCTTAAGCAAATATGCTGAAAATTAGTCTGTTGATGCTGTAAGTTGTGGGGTTTTTTTTTGTTTTTTTTTCTCGTGACTTTTCTTAATGGCAAGAGGAAGTGACTGCTTACATTCTGTAGCCACCCAGGTTTATGAATTTACACAGTGTTGTGACAAGCTCATTTATTTGATTTAACTGTAGTGTTGCTTCCCTGTTTCTGAGAACAGTCCTGCCAGAGACATAGGTCTTGATACTGCAGTTGTAGGTCATAGCAGTTCATGATTTATTTTTATTTTTCAAAAACACCTACATGTTGAATAAATAAATACAAAACTTCATCAAGTTAAATTACTACAGTCACATGTGGATATTCAACACATGAGCTAAATGAGAGTTAGTGTTTCCTTACAAACAGAATCAAATAGAATTTGATTATTGTTGTCTGTAGAAAGAAAAGAGAATGCTATAGAAGATAAAATATATGCCAGAAGGCATGCATTTTAATTCTAAATACAAATCTCTTCGTAAGAATTTTATTAGGCATAGTTCATCTAATAATTAATCAGATTTTTTTAGGAAAATTTGCCCCAAAGGCCTAGAAGTGTATTCTTTATATATTTCTTTCTTTTATTCAAATAGTAAATTGAAGATTTCCTAACAACAACTCAATAAGCTTGAATTTTGTAAGAGCTCTGACACTGATAAAAGTAGAGAAGAGTTTGTATTCTTTTTAGTTTACCTGATTGTTTCTTCAAGCTGCATCTATCACCATGGGAAAGCTGGAAATAAGCTAAGGCTTGCCTTCCAAACCTTTAAGAATCATGTGTACTATTTCCCTACTGTTTACTTCCTAGGATTCAACGTAAAAAGATTATGAACTTCGAGTTACATCACACACCTGTAAAATTAGATTCTTAAAAATTGTATCCTGTCTGCTTTCAGGAGATATCCTTGTATGAACTTAAGCTTTCAGAAAAAAAAAAAAAAAAAAAAAAATATTTCTATTAATACTTCCTACTGCAGTTGATAACATTTCAGTCTCATTAGAAAATACAACTATAGCAATGTACCACATTTAATGTTCTTTATGAACTTATGAGCAATAAGAGAGGATACAGGATGCAGGATTGACATGGTCTTTCTGGATGATCTCAGCAGCACTCAAGTAAAATAATTCACAAAATCACCTAGCAAAGTTTACAAAAACAAGCACCTTATCAACAAACAAAAATATAATGAAGCAGACCACATGCACTTTAAATGAAAAAAAAAATCTGAATATTTGCCTTGAAGACTACCAGATGTGTATATCAGACTTAAAGTATGAACAAAAAGGAATTTATTTGCTAAAACTAATTATTTAGTTCCACAGGTGATGCAAATACAGTTAGTATTTAAGTCACTTGCTAATGAGTGCATGTTGTCTCTTTTTAGACTTGTATGAGAACCTGGATTAAAATGTCAAATGCTTCAAATACTACAGCCTTGTAGTTGCATATAAACTTTCCGTGGTCTTTCCATGGGTAACATTTTCTTGAAATACATATTTATGATATTTTTGTAAAATTTAACTTGCTCTCACTACTAAGAAGTCAAATGTCATCAAATTTTTCTCAATGGTACTGCTGATCTTCAAGGGAGCACAACATCTATATCATGGAGCAGCTGGAATCAGTGGAGCTCCA
>NW_008600065.1:0-215 GCF_000691845.1 Merops nubicus
AGGAGCTAAAGATTTGTATCGTGAAGCTCTTGCCCGAGGATGGCTTGTCACTGGAGAAATGTGTAAAAATTGCATATCAGCCTGCAAACATCACAGGCGACTAGAATGACACCCTTTAGAAGATGACCCTCTGCATCTACGAGAAGGGAAAGGCTTGTGGGATGCCTGGCAGGTGGATTATATTGCACCCTTTAAGAAATCAGGAGGAAAACACC
>NW_008600067.1:0-11955 GCF_000691845.1 Merops nubicus
AAAAAAAATGTTTGTACAGAGACAAACCATATTACTATGCTCTACTGGTAAGAGTTGCCTCAGTATAAGCTACAACCTGCTCAATGATAAATTTTTCATGGACTTGAGATGAAGTATTGCAGGTGATGTTCAAGATTCAACATCTGAACTGGAAGTAAAAGTCACTATCAAAAGGATTGACTATGAATTATATCTGTGGAGTAACACAAATTCTAATAAGCAGAAGGGGAGAAGGGAGTGGATGGAAAGGACAAGACACGGGACTACTGTTGATTAGCCTGTACTTTTAGGGTGAAATTCCCTCCAGGATGATTAAAATAACACTTCTGCTGTGAAAAAACAATAGCCAAAAACTGCTGAACAGCTCCAAGCAAACCTCATGGTATGAAATGGATTTGACATTGTTGAGGCAACCAACAACAGCTTTGCCAATTAAATTTACTGGATTAGGTAATACAAATATCACACAACATTTATGAGACATACAGGACTATATTCTATAGCCCAGCAAACAACTTTTCATTTTTAGTGCTTTATTGAACTATGCTGAATTCAGGTCTGCTGGATAGAAAGGTGGAAGTCTCCAGAGATCATTATCTTTCCTCTTATCCACATGGATCTCTGTGTCTCATTCACTTTTAACAAATTTCCCACCCAGCTTGAATCTGTGATGTCCTTGTACAAAAACTGGTTTTTGAATCTAGAAACCAATCAAAAGAAGCAGACAATTTTATTATGTGACAGAGGAAAGTTTATATATAGGGGCAGGACACTTCCATCATTCTACCTACAGTGAGTGCAGGCTTAGGAGTCCTTTGTATCACCAGCTCCTAGTAAAATGGCCTTTTTTCATAAACAACTGAACACATCCCATGAACAAATGCCATTTAAACAAGCAGTCATAAACTGTTTAAACATCATTTAAACAACAGATCATAAAAACTGTCAAAAATGCATCTAGCTGACTTACATTCATTGTAACTACTGAAATAAAACATTGCAATCTCGTTTGTCTTCAAAACTTCTATTTAAAGAGAGCTCTGATTTATAAAATCCATCCCATATGAATTCTTGTTTTCCTTTTCTTCATTGTTTTCTTGCTTTATGTAAACAATCATCCAATTCAATATGCCTCTTGCTCAGATATTAGGTTATCTGTTCTGCTGAATATTACATTACATATTCTTTATAATCTCTGTATTTGACTCATCTAATCTATATAAAGACAAATAAGTATTTTGTTTAATGTATATTACCCAATATATTTCTTCTGGGTCTGTTGCAAAAGAAGTGTCTCTTTATCAAAAAAATAAGTGCATAATTTTGTATAAATAATTTTCTGAGTTTAAGTACCTTCCTCTCTAGTACTTTTCTCACATCTGTCTTCTTTAAGTGATTTGTATTCCTTGCTTTCAAATGAAAAATCTGGAAGTTAATGAATATCAGCTCATCCTTTACTCTTGTTAAACAGTTCAAAATATTCCCTCAGAAAAGATTCGACTTTCATTTGTCAAAAATTTGAATCCTCCAGAGACAGAGGAATCGCTGTTGGTTGAAAATTGCTGCTCTCTGACTTCATGCAGTGACACTAGAGTTGAAGACAAAAGCCTAAGAAAAATAATAAAATAGGCAAACTGAGTCCAAAAGAAAAAAATAAATGATTGAGACAAATAATATGACCAGGCTAAAGCCTGTGGACTCACTAGATGCTAGAAGTCAAGGGTGCAGGGGTTATATTTTACACTTTGGCAATTTCCTTCTGTATATTAGCACACAAATATCCTGTTAAAAGAGAGGTTTTTTTGGTCTTTTTGGCTTTTGTAACCCTTCTCAAGTCCCTAGTCACCTAAAATATTGAAAGAGGCATCCTTCACATTGCTGAGGAGATCACAATGTTTCCTAGTAAACTTCTTTAGTGTCTACTTCTGACCAGTGCACTTGTATGTTCTGTCTGAGTGGCACAATAGATCAATATTGCTTTTGTGGATAGAGAAAAAAAAAAAAACAAACAGTATAATTGCCACTGATGAGATAATATCTGAGAAGAAAAAAATTCAAATTTTATAAAGCTGCAGTGCTGTTACAGTGGCATTGAAAAGCAACAACATCACTAGCAGAGTGTACTGTACGAGCAGATTTCCCTGGATCACATTCATACTTGATGTCCTATCTAAAATTATTGATCTACTATCAATAATTTTCAGTTAAAAAGTGTGGTTTTGTACAGAGAAATTCAGGAAACAGCTCATATTCAGCCATAGATATCATGATGTATGAGGTGTTGTTCCTTTGGTAAATTTTCTCAAGGACATTACTCCTGAGGTCTAGTACAAGAATGTTTTAGTCCTGAAGAAAAAAGTGATTACTTTCCTAATTCAAACTGGTCAGTAGAACTGTGGGAATTCCTACCCTGTTCCTACAATTAGATAATTTCAAAAAATGATTTAAAATTAATATATTCAATGACAAATGCAACAAGAAGCATTCTTGGAGACAGCAATGTAGCATGAAAAAAACAAGAGGAAAGACTAATAAATTTAAAAGAATCATAAAAGTGCTAGTAATAATCTTAGGAATGTCTGGATTATGATAAATCTTCTCAAGATCCAGCAATATGAGGATATTCTTCACAAACATGCAGTCTTGTCATTATAACTATGGCTCCAGTACTTCAACAAGCTCCAAAATTATAGTCTTAGATAGTACCAGTCTTTGTTTTGTAAAGAGCTGGGTTAGGTTCATAGCTAAAAAACCATTGCCAGAGCACTATGCATATCAGTTCTGGATCCCAGTGGGCACATCAAATCCCACCAGCTTCTTCCAATCATCTTCCAATCTGCTTCCTCAAAGCTTCTACAGATCTTTCCACCAAGCCTTTTTAATTCAATACTGCAGATGTTTCTTCTTCACCCTCCCTGGCACAGAACAGGAGAAGGAACTGGAGAATAGGGAAAAAAAGATGCTACCGTTGGGCTTGCAGAAGGCAGGAATGAAATAAAATTGCTCCAATATTTGGCAGGTTTCTGCTTCTCTTACTTTGCCAACAGTATTTGTTTGCCAGAGGGAACTGATAGTGCTTTGTTAGAGGGGAGAGGCTTAGCCTGCTTTTCCATCAGCAATTGCTGATCTCCATTTGCCAAAAATGTGGGACAGAAAAGGAATCAAATGGTCCCTACAGCCAGGATTAAAGCATGGTGTGACATGTGGAATGGCTATTGATAGGCCTCTATTAATTTACAGTTGGTCCTAAAATAATTCCAGGGTTACAGACAACCAAGGAATCCTCTAACATATTCTTAACTGTAGAACAGTTTTCCAGAAAAAAAAAACCCAAACATGTCCATACTTTTAAATTTATTTCCAGTCTGAATCCAGAGACAGATTGAAGGAAACATACATTTAGGTTATTTGAAACACAATTATGGAAGTGAACAAGAAATTAATGAAGCTATAACAGGGTTTGGGAAATCAGCATTCAGCCTTAGCCTTTGCCAGTTGTTGTGAAGAGGTAGCTCCTATTTTCTTTTCCCCTCAAAGTCATAGTAAGCATTCCAGAGTGCTAGAACAGATATTTTTTTCCTTTTTAGCACTTTTTATTTATAATTTCTGAGATAGAAGAACACATAACAATGTCATAATTACTGCAGATGCAGGTTAAGTATTCTCCTTACAGTAACATTCCTAATTTCACTTATGAAAGAATTTCACAATGTGCTCTCCATGTTTCCAACACACTCTTGATCTGTTATTTAGAGGAATGTATTACCTTTTACTCAGTCAAAAGATTACTATAAAAATTCAAGTTGTAAAATTTTATTGTTCAATACCTTCTCATTGAGTCTTCTCAATTAATTTTATGCTCCTCCAGACCTCTGAAGGTATAAACTAGTGAAAATTTTCTTTCAGTAAATCTATCTTTACTGGGTTTTATTTGAAAACACACTCAAGTAATAGAAATTAAATCCCTCCCTAATCTCAGCATGATAAACTGCACTGTTTCTGTATGGTACATTAACTTATTCTGTTGAAGTGAGATGAAGAGGGAGAGATGATTTCAGGAAGCCTATAAACCCCAAAAATCTTAAGAGGAGAAACTCTCAATACCAAAGAGTTTACTGTGAAAATCTGCTGGCATTTGGAATGGGAATTTATGTATTTTTTCTGTCTTCCTCCCCTCCTCCCCCATGATGCAAATGAATCTATTCAGTTAGAAAATAATAAATATTTACTTAAAAAAACGTAACTTGAACCATTTCCAACTATCTTCTCAGCTATTAACTCTTTTTTAACTATTTAACTTTTAACCTTTTTTTTATTTTAACTTTTTTTTAACTATTGACAAACTTGCATTGGAGATGTTTAATTGTGGTTTACCTGTAAGGACTAAACTTTGTTAGTTCTAAACTAAATTTAAAATATTGCTGTTTAGTTCAACCAGTTCTCTTAAGGTTCCAGAGTTAGTAAACCAATGTTATCTTAAAGACCTGAATAACACATTTCAAAGTTTAAGAATATCAAAGAAGTCATTATAATCATAAACAATCTATTAAATCTGTTATTTGATAATCTATTTACTGAATTATCTATTACTTTTGGCTAGTTATACACTCTGTTTTTATAGGTGCTTAACATGAAGTGTGGCCAGAAGTGAAATCTTGACTTATGTTTTGTAGAATATTTTAGATGTTGTCTAGCTATTCATCACAACTTAAGAAGGAACAAATTAAATCTCTTTGAATCCAACTCCTACTTTATGGTCCTTCTCTTAGGCTTTTATGCAATTTAAGCCTCACATACACTGATGAATTCTGTCATGGTTTAAGCTCACCCAGCCAGCTCTAAATTCCACACAGCCATTCACTCGTTTGTGCTTCTCTCTGGTGGGATGGGGAGGAGAAAATACAACCAAAGTCTTGAGGATCAAGACAAAGGACAGGGAGGACACGTTCACCAGTTAACATTCAGACACAGAAGGGCAGGGAATGAGGGTCGAAATCCTAGAATCCTAGAATCCTTTAGATTGGCAGCCAAAGTCTTGAGGATCAAGACAAAGGACAGGGAGGGCACGTTCACCAGTTACATTCAGACACAGAAGGGCAGGGAATGAGGGTCGAAATCCTAGAATCCTAGAATCCTTTAGATTGGAAGGGACCTTCAAGATCATCAAGTCCAACCATTGAGCCATTTTAATCAGTGTGTCCCATCTTGTTTCTGTCACTCCTTCCTCCTCAGGGGGAAAAGTCCTCCCAGTCCTCCCCTGCAGTGATGTGGAGTCCTCCCAAACTGGAGGACAAGGGATGACAACTGAACCCACAAGAGTGGGTCCCTTCCTCAGGCTGTAGTCCCCCCAGAAATGGACCATTTCAGCACAGGCTTCCTGAGATTCCTTACCTTCTTCAGGATCAGTCCAGGGAAATACATTTCCTGTTTCAGTTTTCTTCAATAAATCTAGTGATTTAGTTATCTAGTAGCAGCCTCCATGGGGTCATGGACATCTCCCTTAGCAGCAACACCAGATCCATCAGTCCTGTCTTCTCCCTCCAACCTGTGAGTCTCCTGCCCTTGTGTTGTCCCTCCATTGTGCTTGGACAAATATTTGTGGGGAAAGGCAGAGAAATACCTCAGAAAACAGACTGTAAAGTAACTCCTCCCCCCTGCCCCTTACCCTAAAAAAAAAAAAAGGGCAATAGGTATTGCCAGTGAGAGAAATGTTTGTGTAAAATGTATTTACCACGGTGCCCAAAAGAAACAAAATCCTCTCCCCCTTCTTTAAAAGCTATTTCCCCAGATATTTTTAATTTATATTTTTATATATATGTTATATTGAAAAGCCATCATCACTAAAAGCCCTAATACAGACTTGACACGAAAGAACCTCTCAAAGGCCAGTTGAGGTGTGCTGACTAAATGACACACACTTAATCTTCACCTTTGCAACATCTATTCTCATGGTTGCTCTCTGTCACTTCCTCACTTTCCCACTTTGCTGTATTTCTACCTGGCATTCTGCCTGAATGACCTTTTAAAAGCCCAGCTAGTGAAAAAATATAGTAGTCCACCAGGTGGAAAGGATATTTCCAGTTTCTCTTTGTCACACAATGGTGTTTCACCTCTTTGGGATATGAAACAGGGATTTCTTCTTGCCTGCTTTGGTTGGTTCCTAACTGTTGAATGAATAGCTTTGTGATATAATAAAGAGAGTTTGAGGAGGCTGAGGGTCCTTTGACAGTTATGTGATGTTATGGAGAAGGATATCATCTTCCCTGCCAACTCTGTGCACTAATGGTAATGCTAACAAGAATCTCTCTCAGTAAGGCACCAGAGTCTCTTAATTTTTACCAGGGTATTGCTTACTTCCCCAGAGTGAGAACCTGATGTTTCAAGATCAGTGTTTTACATTTCACAGCAAGGGGACACCTTTTTTTTTGTAAGACTACTATACTCAGACGTAGTTAAAAGCCTTTTGTAAGTGAACAAAACTGCAGTAAAGACATCTATATTCATCATACAATCCTTGCCAAGGAACTTCTTCATTGTCTTTAAAGGTTAGCAAAGGATTAAATATCTTTCTTCATCATGATAAACTTTTCAATGAGTTCAGCATGCAGTCATAATATTTTGGAGTCAATTTACTTGGAAAAACATGTACTTAAGTGATGGGTAGATCCCTCTCCTTTCCTTGGAATAAAATGCATATATTTATTTTCAGCTGTGCTACCAGCTTGTATCTTTCTCTGCTACCCAGGTTTCTAAAATCTCATCCCCACAGATCTCTTTCCTGAGACTGAAATCAGTCCAATTATTTGCTTGCCAATAGAATTTATTTATTTATTATAATTTTGTGACCTAAAGGACTTTGAGACAAGAAGTTGCTAATGCTTTTTCTGTGTTCTCATGTCACTGGGAGAAAAGCCAAGCTCAGCTGCCTTGTTTTATCCATTCTGCTTGGTGAAGAGGTCTTTGCTAGTGAGCTGCAGAGCTGGAGGATAGCTCTTAGTTTACTGATACCTCTGAGATAGAGACAACTCATAACATGTTTTGATGTCTACTCAGATTAACTTTGAGGTACACCTTTGTCAGTGTACAGAGCTGTCTCTGAAAATACAGAGACAATGCCAGACCATCAAATTGTTATTAGAGGGAGTAAAATTTAAGGGTGGTTGAATTTATTTTTATTCTGAAGGTTAAAGTTATGGAGATAATTTTATCACTGTTGTTTATCATCTTAATGTATGCTACAACCAAAAAAATGACTGACTCCCCAGCAAATCTTTTTCTTATTATTGTTTATTAAATTAAAAAAATATAAATTGGGGAAAATGGTCTCTTCTACCCATGGCATGGGAACCATCCCTATTACTGGACAAGTACACCTCAGAATGTTGCTTCTGTATATTTAAACACAGGAAAGAAATAATGAGACCACTTATGAAGAGAGATGTCGTGCTCACAGCATCAGACAGCACTTCAGTTTGTATGTAGAGCACAAGCACAGTCAATAACATCACCCCTAGACACAACTTACACTATGTGACACCCAGACCCTTTAGATCTAGAACAACCAATTACTCTGAAGAAGTGCATTGAGTCTTACACACAGATTTCCACCTTCAAGCTTTTGAAGAGTGGAGATGAACACAGTTCCATCTTTCATGTTTCTTTCCAGCGTGCCTGTTTTAGATTATCAAGTCACTGAAGCAAAAAAAGAACTAATTTAAAACTACAGAAGCAGATTTCTGGCAGGTACAACCTGGCTGAGTCTTACTCATTTAGATGTAATTATGGTTTGATTATTGCTTGGGTGAAGAGTAAATCCTTGAAGTCACTTACTCCAGTGGAATCAGAATAGGTCCTACAGGTCCCACAGCCTTTTGAAGAGGGAATTACTGCCAAAGACATGCTCACATTTCCACATGGTCACTAGTTATCTCTACTCCTTTCATCATATACCAGCATTACTGATAAAATACATTCAATGCTTGATTTTCTTTAAAAAAAAAAGTCCTTTTTACTCATGACTTTTAGTGGAGAAACACAAGCCCTGCACTGAATCTTCAATGTACATTTAAACATGCTCACGTTTCCACATGGTCACTAGTTATCTCTATTCCTTTCATCATATACCAGCATTGCTGATAAAATACATTCAATGTTTGATTTTCTTTAAAAAAAATACTTTTTACTCATGACTTTTAGTGGAGAAACACAAGCCCTGCACTGAATCTTCAATGTACATTTAAAGGCATTAGGTGATGAATCCAAGTAAAATGGACTGCCAAAAATCTAGAAAATACTGATTTTTCAACTTTTAAAAACTTTTTTTTTTTTTTTGAATTTGAGAAGTGTTGCATCAAATTGAAAGGACCTGATTGAACTAATTTGTGATTTTTGGAATTTCCAAGATGAGTATGACAGGAAAAAAGGAAAAATATACTCAGTGAAACATTGAGTTGGGGTATTAATACAACATTTTCTGGAAATAATGGTGACATTTACATAAAAGATCTGAAGCTGGCCTAGGTAGGTGAAGGGTAGTGATTTCTTTTTTTTTTTAATTGTCCAAAATAATACTTTTACATTTATTATTTAGTGGGCTCTCAAACTAGCACTAATGAAGGCAAAGTCACCATTATTGTGCAAAGAGGATGAGAAGCAAAGTCTAAATAACGTTGCTCAGACTGTGAGCCAGATTTGTAGTCTGCTCCTCTTCTGAAAGTACTGTAATTATCCTAAACACTGAAACCTCACTTATAAATTGAAATATTTTGAATAATCACCATGTGACACCACAGTGCTTTATTTTAAGATTGGACCTGTTCCCAGTTCTTAGAATAATAATGCTTCATTGACAGATCACTTTGGATATGTCCACCCCAGGAAGCTGAATCAAGAGTCTGTAGTTAAACCAATTAAATATATGTACATTTGTTGTGATTTTTCAGCCATAGGCTTACCCTTTGCTCACATGTACCCTCCCCATTTTGGTGACCATGATGCATTTACCTTATGCCAGTAGCAGAAGAGAAACTCCAAAAGGGATTTCTGATGGAAAGGGACAAATAGATTCCCTGTAAACTTCAGCAATGTGTAGATATGATTTATCTTGTTAAGATGAAGCCTAGGGTAGAGTATCCTTCCATGTGTGGCACGACAGATTTCAAAACAGTGTTCCAACATTCCTGAAATGGTCTCAGCAAAGCAACAGGTCCCATTTTTCCATGGCATCCACTGCAAGGTAGCCTAAGAGTTCACAGAGTCACAGAACCAATGGTTGCAAGTCCATTCCCTCAGTGGCCAATCTGCACAGCTTCAGAAGATGACATTCATCAGGCAGAAGGCTGCTTCTGGCCATGGAGGTGCAGACCATGAGGCCAAATTCCTCTGGACTGAAGGGGTACATGGTTGGTAACTTTGTGCCTTCTGCACACCTAGAACTTTTCCTGCTTCATCCTACCACATGCAACCATTCTTATGCAACCAGCTTCCATCCTGCCAACAGCTCTTGGCTGGTGTGTTGGATTACTTTCAAATTAAAGGTGTATTTTTCCAGCCATAACATCTACTTTATCTCTTTTGGGTGCAAACAAATCAGTGTCTGCTTTTTTTACCTATTTAGTGAAAGCAGCTTTTCCTTCTATTCTTCCGAGCCTGGTTAAAACAACTGAAATGACCTGGAAGGTCGTTGCTATCTCCAGACTGGATCAGAGGATGTAGGCAGTGCACTGCAATCTACTTTAATCCCATTACAGCCATGTCACTCCTAGCCCTTCGTCGTGATTAGACAATTAGATACCAATGGCTTTCTAATGGATTTACTACAAGGCATTAGCTGATGAAAACTCTGCAGTGTTAGCTGCTTGCCTTTTTGTTATAATGAGAAATGAAACACTGTCACGGGAATCTGTTAATTTAATAGCTTTTGTAACAATGTTAGGAGTGGTAGGTAAAGAAATGAAACATGAATTGCTGCTGAGGTTAACCCCCTCCATGAGTCAGCTCTGTGGCTATGTGGAGATGCCTTTTAGTCATTCCATAAGCAAAGCTGATTGACCAAACTTTCAAATGAATGTATTTCATTTGTCTCCCCAGCCAGGACGTGATGCTCAAGGCACATAAGTGGCTGAATGTTACCACAGTACCTGAAGAATTCTTAATAGTTTAGGAGCCATGGAAATAGAAGGGAAGTGTTTTGTTATGGCCTCTGAAAATATTAACTAGAGTTTAACCAGGAGTATGTAAGGATTGGTGGCAGCTCACATCTGTGTGCAAGGCACTTGTCTGCTGTGATTATAGTTAGACTGAAAGAAAGCAGCACCCAGGGTGGTGTGAACTTTCCTCAGCATTTTCATTAAGTTCGAGTGTAGAGAGAGCACTCCAGTAACTACCTAAAAAATCAATCCGTTTCCAAATTGTCTAATTAACTGTAAAATCCTCACTACAAAAAGCCTAATTATGATTTTGATGGATGTAGCGTGTAGGGGGGGACTAAGCAGAGAGTGGGTGAGATCCTCCAGATGTGGTGGCTGTTCACTGCCCTGTTGTTTATGAAAGCAGTGGGCAGATGTATATCACAGCAGCACCAGTGCTCATTTCCACTCTTGTTGGCAGATGGAGTGAAGCCAAGGACTGAATATGCCTCTGAGATTTTATTACCTAATATATCCTCTTGCCTGATCCCTGTCAGGCAACTGTGAGATTCCCTGGATGGCTGATATGTATGAGCTTGAATTGCTGTGGTTGTGACCACAGACATTTTGTGCATAAGGGCTTTCCTACTCTAATCCTGTCTCTTGAGTGTTCTTCATGGGCATTCAAAAGAAAAAAAGGATGATTTAATGTATATTAACATCTGAACCTAATTAGCCAAGCTAATGAGAAAGGTAAACAAACATGATGGCTGTGAATTCACCCCTTCTCTGGATCTAGAAAGCTCTGAGATTTGATGAAGCAATTGAGATTTTTCCCCATGACTTACAAGGGACTGCTAACTGTGAGCAGATTATTTTAAACTGAGACATACTGACCCAAAGTGATATATTTTTGTCCTATATTTTGCAGATATAGTTGCCTTTTGCTAATTACCTTTATTCAAAGTTTTTTTTTCCAACATCTACTGCATGAAAAAAGGGGTTTTTGGGTGCCACCAACCAGAAATATCAAATTATGGTTGGTTTTTTTTAGTCAATTCTACCACTCTCAATTAGAGCTAACAATCTTTTTTTTAAAAAGAAAAACCTTTTTATCTCCAGCACATAAATTCCAATTGACGGCATCCCAACTTTTTGTTTTGATAACTTAGAAATTCTACAGCGTCAACACTTCAGACACAGTCGTATTTAAAAATATGCAATCTGTGTGTACATACATTAGTGCATAAACACACTCTTAAAATTAATATTAACATATAATCTAAGTGTCAACTGAAATGAAACAGGGTGATAGTTTTGAAACGAAACGTTTTGGCATGATCAGAAAGAGACAAGAAAGATGAGATGATTAATTTTGACACTTTCCTGTGGAAAACGACTTCAAAATTGAAATGTTCTTGCAGAACAACTCAATTTCAAGAAAACTACATTTTTTTGGAGTCGAGCAGTGTTTTGAGCAGCTGCAGGTGGAGTCTACCTGCGGGTGTCTGCATTTGTAAAGTTACCTTTCAGCAAGATGAAGGCTACCAGGCATGTTAAACCCACCACTCACTTTGGAAACCAGCCATGAATTATGCAACTTCAGCTGAAGCCAGAATCACACTGTGACAAGACAGCATCAAACCACAGTGTGAAATATTTCGCTATGTGCCCTCCACTAACAAGACTCCAATGCAGAACTAGCACAAACACGCCTCCACATAGATGGATATCTGTGTTGGGAATTTTCCATCTAGGAGTTATTTGTGCATCAGATGGGCCTGAGTGGATCATCCAAATGAGGAATTGGGGGGTGTTGGCATTTCCT
>NW_008600068.1:0-16164 GCF_000691845.1 Merops nubicus
TCTGTTAGATATTATAACCCAGCACACAACTACAGTGTTTTTTCCCTGCTTGTTCTGATTTACAGAAATACGGTATATTTTTAGGTAATGCAGATCTGCATAGAGTACAACATTAAAAATGTATACAGTAAAGCTGTTTCCATTCACTGAATGCATAAATATTATATAAAAAAATGTTACATTATGGGAAGTTCTATCCTATTCTGAATTGGAGAATATTATATATATATTTTTAAATAAACTATTTGAGTAAGGTAAAATAGTTCCTGAACTTGAGAAGCTGGTAATTAATTGAAATATTTAAATAAATAGGCAACTACTGCAGCAGACATGGGAAGGGCCAGGGCTGCTCCAAAGGAAGCCGAGCAAGGTGTGTGTGGAGGAAGCTCCAAGGGAGCTGTTTTGGCAGGCCATCAGCTGCTGGGGCTGGATCTGTTACACTTTCTCTCCTGGGCTTCCCTTCATTTACTGTGAATCCCTGAGGCCCTGTTAAGCCTGACATTTTAGGACATGTACTGTGTTATAGTATTTACTAGCCAGCTTACACATTCTATACTTGTACAGATAGTAGCTATACACACAGCAGGCTGTACTGAGATGGTCTCAGAATGATATTGTCTGATGGGGAGCACTGGAAGCCCTCTGGTCTAACCTCTACCTCAAAGCAGGGCTAACTTAGCGTGAGTTCCTCAAGGCTTTTGAGTTTTCAGTGCCTTTAAGAAAGAAAGTGTCATAGCACTTCTCAGTTCTCCTTCATGCAGTTTGTCCCAAACCAGAACAGTGTGGGCTGTGTTGATCTGTAATGTGTAGATCATTTGGCCAAAGGTATGATGTGCACGAACTTTGTTCTGTACTGAGGATGCAAAAGGCAAACCTGCTCTTCTCTTCTTCTCATTTGTCCTCTTGCTCTAGACAGAGCTTCCATCTGCTCTTCCATGGAATACAGAGTACTCTTAAAATGTTAGTTCCTGGAGATTGTGTTGTTTCCTTATTGTCCAGTGGTAACCTTTTAAAATTTTTGAGTGATGAGCATATTCCTGAACTAAGGAGTATTTGTCTTAAAGTCAGTGATGTTTAAACACTTTGTTGTTGTCACAGGGCTGCCCCAGCAAACAGGACATTTTAATGACCTGGATGGCTTCATCTGTAGAAATTCTCTCATAGCAAGTCCTTCTGTTTCACAAGAGTGAACAAATAGCACAGCCAAGCTGCAGATTAACCTGGAAAAAATCAGGGGTCAAACTTGGAGCTAGAGGCTTAAGACCTTTGTAAGGAAATTGCTCTTTAATTCTCATCCAAGAGCTCACCAGCACAGAAGGTGGACAGGAAGACCCCACCAGAGTTAGTGTCACTTGTCAAAAAGACTTTTCTGTGAGATTTCTACGTCTGTCCTAGTTGTGCAGACGTCTGGTGGTTCCTGTGGAAGGTCAGCCCCTCATGGCAGTGCCAGCAGCCCAGCACCAGGGCTGCACACTGAAGGAAACACGGTGGTGCTTGTGCTCCTTTCGCACGGGGGATGCCGTGGCCTGGGCCCTAACACCATGTGGGACTTGGAAACATGCGAGAGGCTCAAGTATCCTGGCAGCCAGCCACTAGCCCAACTAAAAACATCACTGAAATTCCACTGCAATTTTCTAAATCTTTTGCTACCTTTGTTGAAGACACTGGGCATTTGTTTTTATAATTCTACAATGTGTTAGCTTCCCATCTAGCTTTGAGAGGATTGTCCTTGGAAGAGAATTTATGTGTCTTGGTCTCAAGTGCCTTCACCCATCCTGTGATTCTGAGGTCATAGTTGGGATGCTGCTGAGCAAGGAATTGGGAGTGTTTCAGTCTTCTTCACATTCCTGCATAGTTTGACTCGGCATTTGTATTAAAATAGTAATTCACTTATTTTTTCATAGAATTACAGAATATCTTCAGTTAGAAAGGTCCCATAAGGTTCACTGAGTCCAACTCCCTGCTCTTTGTAGGCCTGAAACTAAACCATGTGACTAAGGGCATCATCCACATGCTTCTTGAACTCTGACAGGCTTGGTGCCTTTTCTGTGCATTACAGTTGATCTTCAGAATATTTTATGGATCGTCATCTCTGCACATACTACTCTTTTAATGAACACATTATTTGTTATTTTTTAAGACAATCCTGTAAACCACTTAATTTATCACCATCCCATGGATCATAGGGTTTTGCCTACTGCTTTGAAATATCCCTCATAAGAGTGGGAAGGAGTTTTCTTTTGGATCTTTGTAAAACATGTTGATGTAGTGGTTCTGAAAGTACTTCATGTTCTTTGTCGACATAGCCTATAAGTGAGTGGACAGTGATGTACACAGACATGCTGATCTGAGAAATGAGACAAGTCTACTGAGATATATGTGGCAGCAAAGGACACTGTGCCTAAACACATCAAATCTGGTTCTCTGCAGAAACCACTCCAACAAATGGAAAAGCTCACAGTAAAACCACAGCTCCACAAAGTGGGGACTCAGATGAACTGTAATTTATTAGCACAGGGAAGCTAATTACTAGGCCCTGTTATTAAGATTGGGGTTTTGAATCTTTTCCCCTTTGTAGGAAGGAAGCATTGTTTTATAAGGGTAAGAAAGTCAAGCTACTATGTGATATTCGTATTGCAAGTGTGAAGCTAGACTTGACCACTGCTGCTTTTGCTTCAGTGATATTAAAGAAGCTCCAGGATTAAAATGATGTTTCAAAATTAAAATCACAGTGAAAGGTAGCAAAATTACAAAGTCGTAACTATGTGTAGACCTGCATACCCCAAGTAAATCTGGAAAGACAGGTCTGCACCCTGAAAAGAAAGAGCAGAGAGCTCAGCAATTACATGTCCTAGTAGCCTTTTTAGGTTGCTCAAGAGGAGCTACATAGAAATGGTTTCACAGCCAAGGCAGAGTGTGATGCTTCAGTCCTGTCACCCCATTTTGAGGTGTAGGCCTTCAGTGTTTGTTCAGAGATGTGAGCCTACTTGCAAGTATAGTCTTCCCTTATCATGCCCAGCATGCCTGTTAGGTCATCCAGTTTCTCTTGTTCTTTGTCATCACCCTTGCTAGCTCTTTGGGAATATTGTTTTCCAGGATGCTCTTGTACCACTTAGTAAGTGTTGCCACCCAAGAAGTACATCAGGCTTGTTGGATCACTGCTGATACTCCCCTTTGGCTTTGGCTTGCCAACTGCTTATGCTTTAAGCACTGCATGGCCATGTTAGCAATGTATGTCATACATTGATATCCATGTGCTGTGTTTTATTAGCCAGTGAATTGTTGGACACTGTTTTTGGAGGTATCTGAGATATTTAATACCTTAAAAGGCTGAAGGAGGGAGGAACCCCACCTTCTGAACTCTTTCTCACATTTGGTGGCCCTAGTGTAGTCTCTCTCAGCTGTGTTCCACTTCTCACGTAGACTGTCTAAGCTGATCTTGTAGCTAGGCTGCAGCTTCAGGACCTGCATCTACTTGCTGGATCCCATGGCCTCATGCACCCGCATGATGTCCAGCATACAACTCCTTTGTACCAGGGGCCAGCTGAGATTCAGCAGGGTCTGTGTAGCCACTTGTCCACTCCGCAGTGATGGAAGGCCTTGGTGGGTGCAGTAGGGAAGCTCCCCTACATGCTTTGTAGCTTCAGAGCTAAAGCACTGGGAGCTGTATGTATTACTGGGGAGGCAGGTGTACATGCAAGTGTAAAACGTCAGCTCCAAAAAAGGAAATTATCCTTGAGCTCCGAGGGGCCACGAGGACTCTAAGTCATGCTCATGGGGCATTTCAGGGAAAACAATTTAAAATCTCTCAAGTCACTCTTCAGAGTCAGCTCAGTGGAATCTGTATGTAGACCATTGCTCAGCATTGAAACAATTTCTTTACAGTAACAGGTAACTTAAAATACACTTTACACAAGCTCAGTTTGTGCTCATTAGAGTCCTTAGTTATGTGACAGAGGGGACACTGAGCTCTAGGAAGCATGTTCTTCCAGTTATGCTTTTTGTGTACTCCGAGACAGATCAGGAGATAGCCAAAGCCTCCAAACTCAAAAGCAGAAATCTTGTACATCCCAGGACAGGCACAAATGACTTGCAATTACAACAAGGCGGTAAGAAGAATTTGTTTTCAGCATAGAGGCACACTGCTATTCAATCTGAATCATTACTCGCTAACTTGTCGCAATTTAGGCTGGTGCAGGATCTGTCCTTTAAATAAGTTTCCAGAATACCTGACAGATGAAACAAGATGTCTGCCCTCTTCAGCCTCTCTTCCTGTGAGTCAACAACGTCACAGAATATACAGAAGCACTTGTTTAGGCTACTGACCATTTAAGACAGTTATGAGCTGAAACAAAAGAGGGCATGAACAAAATTATGCCAGTTGTTTAAATGGTCCTTTAGGTGTCGCCAGTTAAATTTCATCAAGAATATAGTGCAAAAAAACAGTCAAAAGGCTGGATTTTTTTTTCCCAAGCCAGAGATGGTAGTTGCTTGCTTCAAACCACTTCCAGGGTAGCATGGAATAGTTGACGTAGTTAACTTGATTTTGACATCATGTAGGAAACACCTGGAGTCCATCAGCACTCAGGTCTGTGAGACTGCCACAGTCTTGCAATTGGATCCAGCACGAGTGATGAGCTGGCAGGTTCTTAGTGTTGTTTACTGTGGCTTCCAGACACCTTTTTTGACATCAACAGCTGTCATCTCTAAGAAATCTTAAGTATCAGGAAGAGCTCTAACTCAAAATCAAGCAAATTAAGTTCAGTACAAACCAAGAATTTAATAACATCCTATTTTTTTTTTTTTCTTTTCAACTTCCTCAACATTCCAAACTGGGACATCCTTAGACCATTATTAATAATGAAGGCAACATTTCATGTTCTGCTTTATACATAAACGCAAATCTCAAATATCAAATAATCTGGAATGAAATGGAACAAATTAGCCTGAAAAGAATTAGCAGGGAAGTTCCTATTATTTGTCATCATAGAAAATACATGATTGGGCAGCTACCTTGTTTGAGTTGATCTTCACATCTGTGTAGCTTTTAATTTATAAGAGTTCTTCCTGTGGGCTCTGAGGAGTTACATCTCTTTTTTTTAACCCCTATTACTTCTATCCCTAAATGGATAATGATGGCTTGGTGGAGGAAGAGCAGTATTACCTCATTTAAAGGTGTGAGTGAAGGCTTTCTACAAGTTTTAAGCTGTTTGGGACTCTTTAGCTAATTGTGAATTTATTTTTTCCAAAGAGTAGAACTGGTCTGAAATCCAGGTTCTGAGCCCCAGCAGTTGAGGGGTGTGTCTGCCACCCCCCTCCTTTTTCTCCCATCTAATAGGGGAGATGAGCAGAAGCCGGTTAGGGAGCAGCTACATGCACAACGTGAGCCAGTGGAAGAGGCCCGGGGCTGGAGGGGCAGGGACTCCCAAGCAGTCCAAGCAACAACATCTTTGGTGGATTAGAGGACACATCTGTGTCGTGCAAAGCGTCGTGGAGGCCTGTAGGGTGGGGGACATGATGGGCTTACGTTTGTGTGTGACATTCGTGCTCTCTCAGGACAGTTCAGAAACGGGCTTCTAGGAGAAGTAAACTATCCACATGTCTACGTCCTCATGTTCACACCTGCAACCTGCTGTCTCTGGAATCACGTCCTCCTCCTTTTGTTTGGATTGTAAATGTCATGATAAATGTTTTATCTTTCATACTGTTAAACTGAGCTTTGTAGCTAAGTGCAGCTTGTAGCTTATCTGTTACAAATAGAGTTCATCACACCCACAGCTGGAGATACCTGGGGTTACTCAGTGGCCTGTACTAGAAGTCAGATCTTGTCTTTCCACAGGCAAGAAAACCCACTTTTCGAAAGCCCCAACAGGCCCAACACTTGATGAGGCAGGACAGGAAAGGCTGGTGCCTTGTGAGCCTGTTGTGCAGTGGTGCAGTTAGGCAGGGAGGGTGTAATGCCACGCTCTGGGGGGCCTGTGCCCGGCGGCAGGTTGCTTCCAGCCCCGCGGATCCAAGCTGCTCCCCGGCTTACGCGCCCCCCAGGAAATCCAGGGTGCCTTCCCTGCCCGTATTGGGTCTGCTCCCGCAGTAGGCAGCAAACAACTTGCTTGTATCTGCCCCGATACTGTTGACTGGCAAGTTTAACAAGATTTATCCTCCCTGTGTACCTTGTCTAAAGGTGCTGCCTTTAATCCAGCTACTGAGGTGGTGATGGTTCGGGTACTGGAAAACCACAGGGTCTGCGCTTTCCTGGGCCTTGCCCAGGCCCCGAGTGTATGCCTGCCTTATCAGAGAAATCATTCTCTGGGGGGAAAGTGTCAAACTATTTACTGCTACCTGCTGATTTGTTCCATGTCTCTTGCAGCGTGAATGAGAACTCACGATCCAGCTTTCCAAGTCCACAAAATTACTTTACCTTAAGCTTGGGAATTACCCAGCTTTCTATACCTCAGTCTCTTTATTTTCCATAGGTTTCTCAGATGATTTATTCAAAATATGTTAAGTAACTTTCTTAAATGCATTTTCAGCATTTTATGATGAAAAAAAAAAGGCTTGAAGTGCTGATCCTCAGACTGCAAATGGAGTGTCTTCATTTTGCTGCAGCATCACTCAGGAGTATGAAAGGTGTTGCTAGCAGAGAGGGTTTGGACTCTATACAAATCTTTATCAAGAAGTGGCTTTAATTAAAAAAAAACAAAATGAGAAGTGTGTTTTTTTCCTTTGAAGATGCTGGAGCTCTCTAGCATTTCACAGGTTAATATACAGGCTGATGCTTCAAATATTAAGGTGAAAGCTGCCCATTAATGACTTGTAATGAGTATTTTATCGGAAACAGAATAAAAAGTGTGAGGAAAATTAGTTGTAAAAATGACATCATTAACCAATCATGAAGAATAGCATTTATTAATATGACCTGGTAAATGTATCACATGCCACCTGACACCATTTAGACCCCTTCTGAGATTTTACACAGCTTTAGTAAAGTCACTAACAGCATGTTCACAGTGACCCTCTCAACCTACATAGAAACATTTATTTATACATTTTATGAGAGCAGTAAAATATCCTCATCTTTGAACTTGCTCTCAAGAATGAAGTTGTATTTCCACAGACACAAGTCTTCCCACTCTAAAATCGGAGTTTGGAAAGCAGCTCTGTGTCCTGACGGTGAAGGTCTCGGTCTGATTGCCGAGTGTAGGCTGGTGGAAACGTTTGCTCTTGCAGATCCCACTCTTCCACAGGACTCCAATGATGTAGCAAGGAAAACCTGCCTCAAGTGTACTCAGTGCAGTCTTCCTGTAGTTTTTAAGGGTGTCAGGCCCCAGGGTGCCTTGGTTTTAGCAGTAATACTGTAAGAACTCTTTTGACAAGGCCCATCTTTTCATTTTGGAGAATGTAACGAAAATTGAAAGCAAGCTATATGATTACTTCTGTGACTTTTGGTTCAAAAGGCATTAATTCCAAACGTAAAATCCCCCATTAATAGTTCTCAAGAATATCCTTTTACCTTTTTTAATATACCTACTGCAAACTGATTAAAATCTCCAAAGTAAAATTTAAGTGAAGTCTTTTATGTTCTTCAGCACACTTATCACAACTCACAGCCCAGAGCAGCATCACCAGAAGCTGCTAACCTCTGCTGTGCTGCATCAAGCTGTGCATGCAAAGAGGCCGCGGTCTGTAGGGGCTGCGCCTGGGGACCCTGGGTGTCCCCTCCAGAACGCCCCTCAAACAGAAATTTGAACTGTTGGTCAGTTTCCTTAGTTCCTATACACGCCAGTCTGCTGCTCCCAGAACAGTATGTTCAGTGCATGAGAGCTGAAGTGGAACAAGAAGAATTCATAGCTGAGTTTTTCCTCTCATCCTAATAAAAGCTGGGTATATTGAAGGAAGTGACCGTGGGTATCCTGCATCCGCTGTATTACCTGTGCTACTGAAGTGTTGCATGGAAGTGCTACAATCCCAACTGGAGCTGTGACTGAGAAAAACACAGCTAGAACTTTAGTTTGGATTGGGACTCGAGTCAGATTTTCTTCATTCTGAAGTACAGATAATGTCTAAATAATTGAGTTTCTGACAAGAAGACAAACATCTGTTCTTGTTTTTCAAACTTGCAGCAGATGCAGAAAGATGAGTTGATATGTGGGTGCAAAATTACTCTTGTATAACTGAAGAAAGTTGCCTATATGTAACCAGAAAGTACTGAAGTGACATGATAACATATGAACGTCTAAATAAAAAATACCTTGTTCATTTAGTAAAAAAGTCCAGAGAAAATGTGATATCAGTGAAACTTGTCTTAAAAGACCAATAAAAATATGCTGCTTAAATTAACTATCTTATCAGAATTGTTTCTAAGAGAAAACAAGCATGACTGTTCTAATTATGCTTAGGGATAAACACTAGGCTTCAGAGAGAGAGAGAGAGAGAGAGATTGCTTCCTCAACCTTTGTCCTGTTTAAGCTTAATTATATCAGGGGTTTTTTTGATGGTAACGTATGTTGTGTGCTGATGAGTGTCTTCTAATCAGTCTTTTTAGTTTTCCTGTAGTGCAGAATTGTGGCTGTGACCCAAATATTGAGAATGAGCATGGTTATGAAACGGATGAGAACTAAAAGGGAAAAAAAAATCTTGTAAGCATAAATCCAAAAGGCTCAGCTGCTGTTATTCTCAGAAGACACAATGTTTTGTAAACCTTCACTGGTATACAAACAGGCTGGTTCCCATTCTGCAACTCTATTCAGTCAATTAGTTTAAATTACCATACTCAGGAACTCAGAAACTCTCAAGGTAAATGTAGCAAAGAAAAGCATTTAGCACTTGCAAGTGATATCTGTGAATAATATGCTACAGTACCTTTAATTCTTTTGTGACAAAACCACGAGAACAGTACAAAGTTGAGTAGCCTCATATTTATATTTACACCCAAAATTAAACTTGGAAGCGGCAGCTCATGTGCCCTTTATAGTTATGTGTTGTTTATAAAAAAAAAAAAAGGATTATTCTCTACTGCCATCTGTTAAGTTTAAAATTCAGGGAGACAGGAAATACTTTTATCTGTCAGATTTTAATGAGAGAAAATCTGACAACTGAGAAAAAAAAAATGGTTTTTCAGTATCCGGATTAACTTCCAGATTTTTTTTTAAAACCCAAAATAAGCATAGTGTCTGTATCTATGAGAAGTATAGGTATATCTGTCTGGTGAATGACAGTTTCATGTATGTGTATGAAACCAAGATGTCAAAATGTTCAGTGTTGGAAGTTAACTGGACACATTATCCATTAGAGCAGCACGGTATCAGTGTTTGCTGCCATCGCCTCCATGTTCCAAAGTGTACTGTGCTGTACTTTGAAAAGCAGCTTTAACCAGGGCCAGCTCTACTTTCAAGAGCCAGCTTTTTACTTGGATGGTGTTTTTCTCCCTTCCTTCCTCCCCTCAATATACCTATCTTGCTTCTCATCAGCCTAAGTGAGTAACTGGGGGTGAACTGGACACAATAACTGACCCAGACTAAATTTCTGCGTATGCATTATGCCAGTTTTTTTGGTGCTCCCATTAACTGCATGACCCCAAAACTCTTATTCTGGTGAAGAGAAAGCAGCAAGCACAGGAGTGAAAATGAGTGCTTGAAAAGGGGACTTCCAGTGAAAGAGCCTCTTGAACTGCTTGTAAAACTAGAGCCTTATTGTGCTGCAGAGGACTGCTTAAAAGAAAATAAATCCATTCATATGATGTTTCTGCTGAAATGCCAGTTTTGGACTAGAACAAGGAACCACCAAATAAAGTACAATGTGATTTTGTTACTGCTCTTACATCCACCAAGTATTCATTTTGAGCTATTTACTGACAAATCTGCTGCACTCCTCAGCTCCTTCAGCTTTGTCAGAATGGTTAAGCTTTTAAATAAAATTTGCTTTATAATGAAATCAGCTTCAAATTATATATTTTAAGCCATTTTTTGGTGAGTTCCTTACTAGCCTATCATTTTATTTTCAGCCTGCCATAAACTTTCTGAATGTTGTGCCTAAAACAATTCATTACTAAGCTCAACTTTAGTTTTCTAGAAAAATTTTTAAAGCACAAACCTCACAATGAGGAAACACTATTTGAAAAGCTCTCACTCCATTATTACAGAACTTTAAGTTGTATTTTACTAAATGTATGTATTTAAGTATCAAATTTTATAATGCTTTATTCTGCCATTTTCATAATTGTTAATTTTGTAGTGCTTTTGCTTTTTGAACAAAATAATGGCTTTTGGACCACTTGTCACAATGTGACAAGCACAAGCAGTTTTTTTTTGTTTCCTCCAGGTTATTTGACCAATTTGTAATCCTGTGCTGATTTTAGCAGTAACCCCTTCCTTCACTGTGCTAACTCACCAGGTTCATGGCTTGTTCTTCTGGGAGCAGGTAATTGCTTTTGCAAAACATCTGAAAGCTGCCATGGCAGCTGTTATCTTGGAAAGGTTCCATACTCACCTGCGAGGTCATTCGTAGTCAGTACAGTTGTAACTATTCTTGCTGTAAATTGAATGAATTCTGATTAGTGGACTAGATACATCATGTTTATACCTTCAAAAATTGATGCAATACCCATTCTTCAACAGAGTATTATCTTGCATGAGAATATACGTTGTATAGACTTCCCACTTTCAGTGCATCGACTCTTCACTATTTTAACTTCAGACATCAAGCTCTGAAAGCTGAGTGACACTGTATTAAGGGTATTGTTTAATGAGAAAATAACAGGTATCATTTTTATACCTGTTTATCTCACTAGATTGAATGTGGTCAGAGTTTACTGCTTCTCTTTCTGTTCAGCCCTCTTCTTCAGTAGTTGATACCGAGCTAGACCCACAGTGGAGTTAGCATGACTTAACCATTGTGAATGTTCACACGCATGCCTTCAGGCTTCTGCAAGGATGAGGCACTCAGCTTTCCTTCCCACAGCAAATCCAAACCTCCATTATTTCATATTTGCAGCAGACTAAGACCATTTACAAAATTTAATGCTGCTCAGAAAACATACCACAACTTCTGATTACCGACTTAAAAACATTTGTTTCAGGGGAAATAGATCCAGCATCACTATGTTTTACAGTAAGGATATTTTAAACAAGTTTTGTGACTTTGACAAAGACACTTCTGACAAATAGCTGTAAAAGAACTGTTCATGCAGAGCAGTAGGTAATTAACACATACACTGTGCAAATCACTGTTCTTGGTACGTTCTTAAATTCTCATCTGTTGAGAAATGCATTTACATGTAGTCACAGGGTTAAAAGTATTTAGCATTAAGTGTGTATTTATTTGTAGGTGACTCTTCAGAATCAGTGTTGTCTGACCAAAAGTTTAGCACCCTCTCATGTTGGATCACTAGTGAACTTATTAAATCCTAGAACATTGAAATCTTTTCTTCATAAAGATACTCTTTCAGTGATTTCAAATGTATGTTACCTTGACCATATTTCTATGTATTCTACAGTCACAGTGTAATTGTGACTGAGCTGGTGTCAGTCATAAAACTGGATTTCAAGGAGCGTGTGGCATCTGAGTCTCAGAAGTCAGCACAAAGGGAAACTACATGAGATGTGTACCTACTCTGATTGAGTAAAAGCCTAGTGAAAGAGGTGTTAGCAGGAGATACGGCTTTGAAGAAAGGAAGAAAACTCAGTGCTCCACACCAAGTTGCCCGTAGCTTACTTGCACAGGTATAGGCAGACATGCTCCAGGTCAAGGCGCTCACTTGTCCCGAATCTTTGGTCTGCCAGAGGCACCGCAGCTGAGCCAGCTTACTGGCTGCACTGATGAACGTGCACAAATTCTGAAAAGCAGGCAAAAGAGAAAGAACCTCTGCCTCCGTCTGACAGCTGTTAGTATGTAACTTACTAAAAACGAGGACTAAGCTTTTCATTTACAATAAAAAGAAAACCAGGCTTTTTCACTGTTCCAATCCAAGAGTTTCAGCTTCTTACTAAGGAACTGTGAAGCAAAAAAATTGAAGTTACCAGAAGCAAGGGACTGATTTCTGAGGTACTGCCCAGAAAGAAGCTCAAAGAGCGCAATTCCTACTGCTGCTGGCAAATGCTTGACAGAGACAAATAAAATATGAAGCAAAGACATAAAAAAGCCTCTCAACCTGCTGCAGAAAACTGTTTATGAAAGCTAGCTAAAATGGGACTTATCGAGTCTAAACAGCAAGGTTGATTCAGACCATCTGTTACCATTATGTCTGGCAAACTAAACCATCAAAGAATGAGAAAACTGACAAGAATGTGTGGAAAATGAGTCCAATTGGTGGGAAAAAAATAATGAAGGGAATGGACCATTCATTCTGTCATGCTTTGAAGGGGGATTTTGCAAAGGCAGCGAGTAGAGGGGACCTCCATGTTGGTCTCTGTGCCAGGCCCACACTTCCCTCACAAGCTGGGATCAGTGTTAGGCTTAGAAGCTTTCATCCCCATTTGTACCATCTTTTGCATTAGCAACTCCAGTTCACCTCAACTGAATTTCAACTTTCTCTCTCCTGATAAAAAGGGCAAACACCATCTTTAACCTCTGCAGGGTATTATCCGATGTTATTTTTCCTGGAAAATTCTAGGACTAAAGAGAAAAAAGATCTTGTGAAGTATTTAGTATTCTCTAGCTCAAATGCTTTGACTGATGCCCTGTTATTTCCTCTCATGTTACAGGCTTACGAACAGAAATTATGACATTAGGACTAAGGAAGCAATCTTTTTTTCAGCATCTTAAACCTTTGCTAGTTTTCATCAAGGCATCACCAATAACAACTTCACCTCAGAACACTTTTTTTTTCGTCTCATAGAGTATTGCCAGTGCTATGTTTTCCAGCTGCTCACAGAAGTGAGAACCAGCTTTATTTGAAAACTGGTTAGTTGTTCTAAAAGTTAAATGATGAGTTCTTTGAAGGAAAATTATAAGGAAAGATTTCACTGATAAAGGCTTCCAGAAAAAAAAATAATTTCGTACACAGACCTAATTTCAAATAAGCGTGCAGCACTTACCATGGCCAGGTCTATCATCCACTTCCGCAGTGCTAGCATGTACCAGCCCCCCCCAAACCTAACGTTATGTTAAGTTTAGCACTGAAAATTTTAGGATACCAAAGCTCTCAAAACTGCCTGGGGAATTACATTATTTTAAACATCTGGAAATAATCTTACTGAAGCCTTGTAACAGACTATACAATCTAGATAACACATATTAACCACTGGTTGAAACATGAAGTATTCCTAGCTGTTATACTTTGGTCAAACAGTGCAAGGAGTTGCTCAAGACCTGCTCCAAAGCACAAGACATGACATTTAAGCCTAAGTTCTATTTTTAAAAAAAACAAATGCGTCTGAGTTCATCATAGCACGTACAACCCACAGGGGTTGTTGGGAATCAGATTCCTAGGAATCGGAAAAAAGGACTTATTCTTTCCACTCTGCGTGTCTAACAAGGGTGTAAACTAAGAATTGGCCTTACTCCTCATCAGTTGTGGGCCTTCTAAAGCACATAGAAATATAGAAAGCTTTCTTCCTGTAGAGATTTTACTGTGGTCCCAGAAATGCATGGTGAGGGGTGGCTGGAAATGACTTGCAATGGTAGCACAAAACAAATGATGACATAGCTGCTATGCAAAGAACGATCAAACAAGCTACATAAACCAAAATTCCCAGATCCCAAAGGATACGTGACTGCATAGAACAAAGCTCGTCTCATGTTTCCACTGAAATGCAGAATAAACAAAAGGAGGATGACATCTGAAATAAATAAAAGATTGCTTGTCAGAGAAGGGGCCCAAATACAATCCTAGACAGTTCCACAGGGCACCATGTCTTTGGAGAGTGTCTCTCAAATTTGATCAATGTCCAAAACACTGTGAGCTTCAAAATGAAGCTTTTCTTACAGTCTGGAGTGTTTATGTTTCTCTCCCACATGGAATCACTGGGTAAAGGATGAGATTACACTGCAACTCCACCATGTGTGTATAATCAGTTCTTTCTTCTCTACCTGACCACCTATTTTCATAAAATATATAAGAATCCAATTATATTTGAGATGTTCATTCCCTCTTTCCCCCCAGCTCCAGTCAGTGGTGCTTTGGAGTGCTGAACAAACCCTGTTTTATTTCCAAAACACAGCTTAAAAAAATTACCTTGTGCAATGATGATGGGATACTCCAGGTATGTCTGCAGAGGGTAATCATAATAGATCTGGTACCTCAGAAACACAAGGAAGCTGAACAGAAAGACACAAAGCAGTGTGACTGCATGAAGAGACAGGACTACTCCTTCACAACTCTTTTTTACTGTTGTTTTGGTTGTGCCAAAAGGCCCCAGATAGGTGTAGCTGTCAAACTGATCAAATGAATATCAAGACAAAACTCAAGCCTGATGATCTGTAGCCTATTTCTCTAACCCTCCAGCAGATTAAGATGTAGAGCTGCCCGCACTTTTTGTCAAGGTCTTTGTGTCACAGTGTGTAAGGCATAATTTCATTAATTACAACTGATGAGAAAGAAATTAAGTCTTCCAGATCTAAAAGATACCTTCTCTTTGCAATTGCCTTAGGACCTCTGGGACAACTCTCATTTCTTTATGTCCATAGCTCAGTCTACACATTAAGCAGGTTTTACAGGAATAGAAAACATCTTCCAAGCTGTCTAGACTACACTATTACAAGATTGCCCAGTGTAGCTGTACTGGTCAGACCAAGTCTGTTCTTAAATGCATCAAACACTGGCAGTTCTCCTTCCTGCCATACCACAACATAGCATCTTAAAGTAACTGAACTTTTACCATGTTTTCTTTACTTTCTTCAACTTCCATGCAAGCCCATGAGATTAGACTGAAATTTTAGGGCTACAGAGAAAACAGAAAGAGTCTTAGGGCACAGTTTTATATAAGTCAAAAATGGATGGTTTCCAGCATAGAAAGATGGCATAAGGAACTGGCTGCTTTCTAAGAAACTGGGTTTTACAGTATTCAGAATCTAAATATCTGAATTTTCTAGAAGTCTTCTTTCTTATAGAGTCAAATTAGACTCCTCACCATGAGCATCATGCTTCTGTGCCACTCCTCTGCCAGGCCAGTGCATGTTGACTCCACAGAACCATCCCAGTTTGCACCAGCAGCCCCAGAGCTCCCTGCAGCTGGACTCAAAGTCTTTAAAGGCTGCAATATAAATAGTCTACTAAATAAACAAACATTCCCAAGAAATGTTCCTAAAAAGCTTCGTTGCAAGCCTTTCGAAACAGTTTTGCCTGCAGCAGGCTCAGAATCTGCAGCAGTGTGGGTACTGTGGTTGTCACGCAGGTTCTGAGGAGATGTTCATGGCTTCTTGATGCTCATCTGAAACACCACTTAAAAAGCCCTGTCAGTGCACACCGACAGCCATGAATGATTTCAAAATGCTACCACCACTTTTCAGCTGGGGCTGCAGGGTAAGTTATCCCTGCTGGCATTTAGTTGGCTTACTCCGAGGTGTATGAAGTGTGAACAACAACAACAGGGGTTCAGGGCCATGGAGAAACGCAGGGAGCAAACGGCCACAGCGGAGACCAAGGGGTTCTGCACAGCTCCATGCAGAAAGGTCTCCATACACCTAAGGCTCAGCAGCTCCAGTCCGTCAACAGCTGAAGACAAGGAACAGGCACATCCAGGAACAACATGCCATTTTTGTGAGGTGATTTTTCTGAATAACAAGCCATTTTTAAGCTTGGTGTGGAGAGGTAGCAGCCATCTGGCTGGATGTTCTGGCCACCTCCATAGTGGGTTCAGCAAATGCTGGGCCCTTCAAAACATTTTCCCTCACATGCTTGTACCCACAGTTGTATGTACACACACATGCAGCTTCTCTATTTATTTTTCATTCCATACAATCCTCTTTAAGTAAGATTTAATAAGGGTTGCCCATGTAAGCTTATTAGAGACCAACAAATCTTTGAAGTTTGACACGGTTTGTAATTTTCTTAAAGAACGATTATGTTTTACTCGTTTGGGTGCGAGAAGCCTGTCTAACTGGTACAATTACCTGCACGACAGGGCATACAGACCATTTAATAACCTAACTACATGCCTTAAACCCAACAGCAGATGTTGATTCCAGCTACACGGGTGGCCCGGGTTGGTTCTGAGCAGTTAAAAAAAA
>NW_008600068.1:16195-16487 GCF_000691845.1 Merops nubicus
AAAAAAAAAAAAAAAGCCGAGTTTCCCTTTAACCAACAGCGCGGAAACGCCTTAAAATAGGAAGTTTCTGGCCGCAGGAGTTGGAACATGCCGGGCAGGCAGGACCCGGACCCGGACCCGGACCCGGACCCGGACCCGGAGCGGCGCGGGGAGGAAGAGGAGGCGCCTGGCTCCGCGGAGGTGAACCGAGAAGGAGAGAAAGGAGCGGATTTAAAGCCGCGGCGAGCAAGGACTGCTCGCCACCCCTTCCACCCGGCACTCAATGCCAGCGCTGCGAGGGAGCGAGCTTCAT
>NW_008600069.1:0-2180 GCF_000691845.1 Merops nubicus
AGCTGCTTGCCCCGGGTGCAGCTCCTGCTCTGGAGCAGAAAAGGGAGTCCTGGTTGAACCTGGACATTTGGGCGCTTCGCTCCCCTCCTCCTCTCCCCTCAGCATCACCAAGTGGGAGCTGAGCCGGGTGTCTAGGGAGGCGCCTGGCCCCCGTGACCCCTCTAGTCCCCCAGCACCTCCATTTGTCCTCACAGGGAGCTCCTGCCCGGTCTGGCCGAGTCCTTTCTGCCCTCGGACCTGGAGCCAAGCTTGGACAACCTCCTGAGAGACATTGCCAAAGCAGGTAAGAGATGGGGGGGGTGTCCTTGGGCCACCTTTGGGTTTCCTGATCTCTCTCTAAACTCCACCCTTGTACACCCTGGGGCTCCTCTGTAGCCCAAATATCTCCTTGTAGCATTCTGATACTCCCTGTATGCACCTGAGGTCCCTGATACCTGTCTGAGGCCACTCTCTGGGTTTCTCCATTCGTTTGTCAGGACTGTAGATCCCACGTTCCATTGTCTCTTGTTTGGGGTGTGTTGTTTGAGCCCAGGGCCACCTCTCCTCTCCTACATCTCCCTGTGTCTCTGGGGACTTCCATGTCCTTGCTGTTCTTCTCACATTCCTCTGTCCCCTCTGTGCTCAGATCCTCAGTCTCCCTGTGTTCCCCACCTGAGGACCTCTGTGCCCTCCAGTACTGGAACCCCTAACAGCTCTTTCCCCCTCAGATCTCCTCTATCCCCACCCATCTGTGCGGTGGCCTCGCTTGAGGGAAGGGAGCCCATCCAGAGGGACCTTGACAGGCTTGACAAATGGCCAGTGGAAACTGCATGAGGTTCAATAAGTCCAAGTGCAAGGTCCTGCCCCTGGGCCGGGCCAGTCCCAGGCAAAACTACAGACTGGGTGCAGAGCTGGTTGAGAGTAGCCCTGCAGAGAACGACTTGGGGGTGTTGACTGACAAGAAGCTCAACATGAGCCAGTGCAGCCCCAAAGGCCACCAGCATCCTGGGGTGCATCCAGAGGGGTGTGGCCAGCAGGGCAAGAGAGGTGATTCTCTCCCTTTACTCTGCTCTTGTGAGACCCCACCTTGACTACTGCATCTAGTTCTGGTGTCCCCGCTGTAAAAGGGACACAGATCTGTTGGAATGAGTCCAGAGGAGGCCACAAAGATGATCCAGGGCTGGAGGATTCTTGCTACAAGGATAGGCTGAGGGCACTGGGATTGTTCAGCCTGGAAAAGAGAAGACTCTGGGGGGACCTTATAACTGCTTTCGAGCACCTGAAGAGAACCTACAGGAGGGCCAGAGAGGGACTTTGTACAAGAGTGTCCAGCGACAGGACAAGGGGGAAACGGTTTTAGACTGAGGGAGAGAAGGTTTAGACTGGATCTTAGGAAGAAGTTCTTCAGTCAGAGGGTGGTGAGACTCTGGACTGGGTTGCCCAGAGTGTTTATGGATGCTCCCTGCCTGGAGGTGTTCAAGGCCGGGTTGGATGAGGCCTTGAGCAACCCAGTCTAGTTGAGAGGCATTAGCTTAAATGATCTCTAGGGCCCTTCCAACCTAAGCCATTCTATGATTCCATGATCTGGGGTTCTGCTGTTCCTCCTGTTCAGGATATCCACTGTCCTTCCAGAGTCCAGGTTCTCCTATTCCCAGTATGGAGGGCCCGCCCCATCCCCTGTAGGTCTGGAGTTCTTTTCCCCCACATCCTGGGTCCCCCTGACATGTCCCAGGTCCCACATACTCCTCAACCAGCCTCTGCCTCCTGTACACAGGTCTCTTCCTCAACCTGGTTCTGCTGGACCCAGCTGTGACTGTCCAGACCCTACGCTTGGCTCTGCCTCCAGCATGGACATCCCAGTCTTCAAGCCTGGTGACCTGGTGCCCAGCCCAAGGCCCCCCCCAGCCCCCATCCTCCTGGTTCCCAGCTCTGTGGCAATTCCTGGCCCACCACGTGGAAGACCTGGGCCCTCTGGAGGGGCTCCCTCTCATCCCCCTGTCCCCACTGGATGCCCCCAGCATCCAGCTGGCTCCGCTGGTGCCGCAGTCCAGTCTTATCTTCCAGGCGTGGGAGGACCAGTGCCTGCCACCAGCTGTGGCCTCTGTGCTGGAGGTCCTGGGTTGCCCAGCGGTGCCGGCGGGCATGTGGCACCGCTCCCTGTCCCGCTACGTCCTGCCTCCATCCCCCCTCAACGCCCTGCG
>NW_008600070.1:0-1490 GCF_000691845.1 Merops nubicus
GGCGTGGCTGCGGGCGGAGGGGCTCTGGGGGTCTCCCCGCGGCCGGTCAGTTTCGTTCCTGACACGCTTCCACAGTTGCGTCAATGCCCGAAAACAAACAGGCCCGAGACACTGGCAGAGGCTCCCGCTGGCCGCAGCTTTTGCCGCTGGGCGGGGGACAGCGGAGCAAGTATCGCACGAAGCCTAATTCGGGTTTCTGCATCCCTCCCGGCGGGATGCTCCTCCTCGCTGAGGTCAGCTAAGCCCAGTACGAGGTCTGTGAAGGGACTGGGAAGTGATAGGGCGTTGGGAGGATGAGGTGGACTCCTCTTAAAAGTACCACTATGTTTAAGAACTACTGACTTGCTGCTAGATATTATTTGTGGAGACAAAACATACTTGGCTTTATGAACAGGGCCTGGAAAACAGGCTCTCAAATACATACACGTTTCAAGAAATCTTTTACAGGAATTTTCTGTTTCAGAGATAATTCTGGATTGTATTGCAATCCCTGTGATCCTGAATTTCTTGCAGTTAGGCCCTCTGTACACTTGCTTTGTTTGAAATTACGTCAAATCGTTTTATGGTTCACACTCTGATCTTACTCCCACTCACATAGACAAAACTGCATGTGAACTAGATACTTCACATGCTATGTCTAGCTGATGTCTAACATAGAAGCTCCTAAGTATCGTTAAAAGTGAATTGATCTTTCTCTTTGTGTTTGCTTCTCAGCCTTAGCTGACAAACATTTCCATTGTGAAATATTTGGAGAAAAAACTATTTGGTCAACAAAGACAACAACATCATACTCCAGTAGAGTGTACCTGAGAAATTAGATTCAAATTTTCATCTTATTACAAACTTACATAAATGAAAACATCTGCAAACTAATGGTGAAAAACACATCAGCTGCAACATTTGTATTTCCTTCCTAATGGTTATATGACAAGTAGGTTAGTGGATGGTTCCTTTGTTTTTCATTTTGAATTTTCAGGATTTAAATGAGACTTCTTTATAGAACTGACTTTTTGTTGCAACATCTCTTTATGTGTGTGTTTGGTGGCTGGGATCTTTAAGATGGGGTGGGGATACTGTCTTCCAGTTGTTCAAAGTTCATTTAGCAGATGACGCTACATAAAGTCTCTCAGGAGTATTAAGGAAAGAATGCATGCTAAAACATGAAATTTGTCAGTCCTAAGTCTGTTTAGTGTAACTAACTGTCAAGTGTTTCCTTTTTTTCAGCCCAAACTTCACTTAGAGGAATATAGACAACTACTAGGTAAGCAAAATCAGTTCTCTCTCTGAACTCATATGCAGCTAGAAGGCAATCCAGGACGCATTCTAGAGAAGTGTAAAAGCTCTCTTGTTGCTAGAGGCGTACAGGAATGGGTATTTCTTGATCAACAGTCATAGTTAAAACTTTAATAATAACTCCAACTTAACTGAAGCTAGTGTTTGGTTTTTGAAAACAATGCACATCTAAAAAAAAATCATAGAATCATTTAGGT
>NW_008600071.1:0-815 GCF_000691845.1 Merops nubicus
TTCTCTTGAGAAAATGGACCCATCTTGTCATGGATGTCTTCTTCTTGATCCCTCATGGGAAATTCCAACTCCTTGCCCTACATCTCCTCAGTTCTCTTGTACCTCTCCATACCAGCTCCCTCTTTTAGGTTTCTCTCCTGGTTCTCAAAGCTTCAGGCACTGATTTATTTTTTAATAGCCTTTCTAGGAATATTCTCCCTGGAGGAGGGAGCTGGAGTTTGGTCTTTTACTCAAATACTCAGAGAAGACACATGGCTGCAGTCAACTGATCCAAGGGTGCAAAAATGAGCTGACTCAACACATTTTGACACGTTCCCTCATTCTCTTCCCACAGTGGAAAGGACAAAACAAGAGTTGAGAGGTGCAGGAGAAAGATCTGCATCAAATCATGAGATGAGAGCCCTAGAAAAAGAGGAATTTTTACTTTTATTTCTCCTGCCAGCAGCAAAATCCTGGAGGTTCTACAGCCCAATACAGCCCGTGGGAGTGTGCTTGGGAGGAAGGTGCCAACAGCCTCTGCTCTGGCCTCCAAACTGAGCAGAAATGGGATTCTCTCCATTTTTCAACTGACCACTGTCCCTTTTCCAAAGCCAAGTCAACACCATTCATGCTGAAGAATGAGACTCCCAGTGGAGGGTCTAACTGAAAGCTACTGAAGACAAGAATTAAAAGAAAAGTCTCAGAGTAAAGAGCTGTTATGAAATAATAAGAATTAATTACTTATTAAATAGTATTACTAGCAAAAAACCCCATTCTGGTGACTCTGGTCCATAAGTGCTAATAATTGGTGAGCCACTGTCACACCTCAGCAGACT
>NW_008600072.1:0-5392 GCF_000691845.1 Merops nubicus
GAGAGAGGCAGAGGACCAGGCAGTATGAAGGGGAGGTTTGGATCCTGTTCCTGCAGCAACTCACCCCAAACCATCCCCTCTTCCCTCTGCAAGGCACGGTGAAAAGACCCAGCCATTTGCTATTTTAATTTAAAATAAATACATTTCTCCTTTTAAGAAAAAGAAAAATAAGTCTTTTTTTTTTCTTTTTTTTTCTTCTCCCCATCCTTCATGCAGTGCAAAATAAATACTCTGAGATGAAAGCTGGGCTTCAAGAGAAAAAAACAAGGAGGAAACCAAAAGCCCGCAGTGCTTAGCGCTGCAGAAAGCCCAACAAAGCCCCTTTTCTTCCGGCATTCAGCAGCTTTCTTATGGAGATGTGGTGTGTCAGGGGGGCGAGCTCTTCCCCGAAATAAAAAGCCTGAAAACTGTCTTCCCTAAATGCAGATAAAAGCATTTCTTCCCAAGTTTGCACTTAGATCATCCCAGGGGAAAGGTGAAGGTGAGGGTGAGATGTCAGGATGCTCTGCTCAGGCTTTGGGGTGTATTGCTTCACCCCTCTGGAAGCTGGAGATAGATAGCCTGGCTTGGGTGCAAGCCTGGCAGAAGAGGGTGCTCAGGGGAGCTGTGCCCAGGAGGAAAAGCCAACACAAAAGCTTTGGGGGGGTCGTTTTGGCTCTGGGGGTCTGGCAGGTGGAAGGATGCTTCACCCTCTATGCCAGTGCCCTCACAGGCCCAGGTTTTCCGCTCCCACTGCCGGGCTCCATCCACTCCCTCTCACTCCCTCCCAGCTTTGCAACGTGGGTGTTGGATGGAGACCCTGGGAAAGCAGCATCCCCAGCAGTCCCAGCAGCTCGGCCCTGCCTGCCTCCTGCAGGGGAGAGGAGGGGAAAAAGCCCCAGAGGAACCCCTGGACCTGGCACCAACGCTGGCCACCACCCTGGGACAGGTTCCCCGGCCTCAGACGGCAGGGACAGGACCCAAAGTTCACCCTTCTGCAGCAGGGAAGGGGCTCAGCTGGAGAAAAGCAAGGTCTGAGGACACCTCTGAGGCTGGGGGACGTGGCCACTGCTTCACAAGGCTCATCCCAACCCCACAAAGTGCTTGGCAGAAGAGATTTGTCCAAGAGAGGAGCCTGGGCTGTGCTATGAGGCTGGTGGGGTTCAGCTCCAGCACCGCCATGAGCCCAAAAAAACCACTCCTGAATCAGCCTCAGGATGGCTCCTGTCACTTTGGACTTAACACCACTGGGGCTACAAACTCCTGCAAGCCTCCTCTGAGCCCGAGGAGAGGTTGGGCTTAGTTAAACCCAAGCAGGGCTGAGCTGGGGGGTCAGGAGAGAGCCAGACCAGGAGGCTCCACCCAGCGCAGGAACAACCTACCCATGCCCAAACCTCTTGAAGCCTCTTCTGGTGGTGGCCAAGCCCTTCTCACCCTCACCCTCCCAGTCAAAGATCAGCAGAGCTGGGGTGTCCCCTCTGAGGACAGCCTTAGCACCTCGTTTCCCTTGCTGGGAGGATGCTGCCAGCCTGGTGCCAACCTTGAGATGCTTCCCCAGCAGTAATTCACTCTAATCCCCACTAACCACGCTGCCCAAGGGCTCTAATCCCTGTGCACAGGCACACACACCCCAACAGGAGCACAGGGAGGGCTTGGGAAGCCTGTAATGGACACCCAGCCTCGACTGAAAGGAGGTCAAGTGTAAATAGCAGGTCCAGGTCATACCCATGTCAGCACTCCAGCTCCTGGAGCTGCTCCTCTGCACCCAGGCAGCTAAAACCCCAGCTCCTCACACCCTGAGTGGCTCAAATTGCTGAACAGGGATGAGAAAAAATGAAATAAAGCCTCCAAAAACCCAACGATCCCCACCGAGCAAACAACTAGATGCTCATTTGCTGCTTGGAAGGGTGCCTGAGGTATTCAGATGGCTCACGCCTGGGATCAGAAGCCTCTTGAAATTCCTCGGGCTGGGCTGGGAGCCCTGTGAGGGAGGGCAGCCCTGCTGGCTTCACCACCCTGGAGGTTTCCACTGCTGCAAGAGCACGGCCTGAGCCCTCCCCAAAGCAAAGCCATGGCTGGGCCCTGGCATTCTGCAGAGGAGACAGTGGTCCAGGTATCCCCGGCCAGCCCTTCCCACCATCTGTCAGAACACACATTTCTTTCCAAAAGCAGGATTTCTGTTGTTCTCACCTCAAACCTCTGGCTGATGATGCCATTTCTGGGAGGATTTGTCCCAAGAGAAGGGTGTATCCCAATATCCTGACATAGATTTACCCTAGGCTGCAAAAACAGGCACATGATGCTACCAAGGCACTACTGTACTAGCACCCGAGCAGCTTAGATTGAGCCCTTCTCTATCCTCACTCCTCCAGATATTCATCTCCCTCCTCTTCATCACCCAGGGGTACAGACAGAGGGGATTCAGCCCCAGCTTGGGGCTGCCAAACCGTGCATGGTAGTCTCCCAGCAAAGACAGACAAGATTTGGGAAGGCTGGGGTAAGGTTACTCAGCAGTCAGAAGATGCTCCTGGAATCAGAGGTGTGAAAAGGGAAGGCTGAGATCTCTTGGCAGGGCTGTCCCCTTGCAGGAGGGGTAAGGGCCAAGGAACCTTTGCTTGTGTTGAGCTCTCATTAGCCCACAGAGATCCCAAACCCTCCAAATCAGCTCAAAAGCACCTGAAAAAGATGTTGTGCCAACAGAGCAGCTACAGATGAGCTCCCAGCTTGGGATGGTTTCACTGCACACCCACAGCCACATGAAATGACTCCATGCCCAGAATGAAAAATCCATTATTTATGCTGCCCATCACCACGAGATGAGACACTTCTGATGTAGACAGACCCCACAGACGTCTCCACTGCTGGAGACATGTCCTAAAGAAGAGCCTCAAGGCCCCTTTTTTCAGGAAGGGATGAGCCGTGCAGCCGCTCAGCCCAGCGCCTCCCATCTGTCCCAAGGAATTCCCCAACCTCCACTGGATTTTCAGCCCAAGCCCTGCACCAATTGATCTCTCAGCATCCTGGCCCTTGCCCCCAGGCTGAGTGGGTGCCACGTCACACCAGACACGAGGGTACCACATGGCAGGACACATCAAGTGCCCTCCAGCTACGATGATGTTCAACCCTCAGAATATCTCCCTCCACATCAAAGCTGCTCTCCTCCACTCACCAGCTCTCCCATTGATAAACCAACAACATCTCTCAAAGCTGGAAGGACCAGACCTGCTGTGGAGACCATACAAGAGACATGGGGACTGCCCACGAGTGGAAGGTGCCCATAGATGTTCCCAGGGTGCTCCTCAAGCCCAGGCCACCTCCCCAGGACGCGGGGAGCAGGAGGTGGGCGCCGCAGGAGGGATGGAGCCGCCGATGAGGAAGGGAGGCTCAGCAAGCCCCGGGTCACCCCCTGGGCCAGCAGGGTAGGAGGAGGGGTGGCCAAGCTTGCCACATCTCTCCACAGCTGCAGATTCCTGCCACCCATCCCACCCCCACCTCCGCAGCCTTCCTGGCCAACCCTTCCCTCCAGGGCAACGCCAGCCAGACGGAAAGCCAAGGCAAAAAAACACACGTGGCCGATTGCTCAACGGCAGGGTGCAAGTTGCAGCATATCACGACCTCCACGGGTTGCAGAGGGATGGCTGCTGCTGCCTTCCCCAACGAAATCCCTCCTCCTGACAGCAGGGCTTTGGAGAGCAGCTTTTTTTCCCCCCCCTCCACGCAGCAGGGAGCGTTTTGGCATCAGCAAAGGGGAGAAGGAGAAAGGAACCCAAGAGCTTTCCTCAGGTCCCCATCTCACCACCTCATCTCCTGCTCAAGGACCTGTCTTGGCAGGTGAGGACTCCAGGTCGATCCTCCCTTATCAGGCCGAGCTGTCCAGTCGTCTTTGCAGCCACCAAAGGAGCAGAGGAGAGAGATTAGGGTATTTAGCTTTGAAACCAAACAAATAATTGCACAGGCTTTTTGCAAACAGACCTGGGCTGGGGAGGTCAGAGCGCGGCTGGTGAATCTCAGCCCTATTTGCTCTGTTTAAACAATATTAGACCAAGGATAATCAATCCCTTTCATCAACAAAATTATTTTGAATCCTTTAGAGCAAACAGTCAGCTGCCAAGAGATGGCAGGCAGCGTAACGATCCACATACCTCCAACTCCCCTGTGCCAGGTAGGGATTTGCTGCTTTGCACCACTGGATTCACTGCTTTGCACCACTGGATTCACTGCTTTGCACCACTGGATTCACTGATTTGCACTACTGGATTCATTGCTTTGCACCACTAGATTCACTGCCTTGCACCACTGGATTCACAGCCACCAAAGGCTCATGCTTGCACGTACCCTGACCCCTCCTCTCAGGCACCTTTCCTCCTCCTCTGCAGCTCACCAACACCCACGACAGCCCCACACAGCTGAAATCACACCCAAAGGGGGCTCACAAGATTCACTCCATGCTCCAAGCAGCTCCCACTGCTTTGCACCACTGGATTCACTGCTTTGCACAACTGGATTTACTGCTTTGCACTACTGGATTCACTGATTTGCACCACTACATTCACTGCCACCAAAGGCTCGTGCTTGCACGTACCCTGACCCCTCCTCTCAGGCACCTTTCCTCCTCCTCTGCAGCTCACCAACACCCACGACAGCCCCACACAGCTGAAATCACACCCAAAGGGGGCTCACAAGATTCATTCCATGCTCCAGGCAGCTCCTCCATCCCAGCAGGAGCACAGAGCTCTGTGTCCAGGTGGGATCCACGCGCGCATCCCCACGCACAAGAGTTTTCCCAAACGACCCCAGGAAGGTCTTTTTCAGCTCTGAATTCTAGGAAACTTCCCATCAGGGAAGGGACCAGCGCAGGGATTGGGCCAGACAAAGCCCTGGGAAGATGATGAGGGTGGGAGTGAGCTGGGGAAAGCAGCCAAAGATGAACTGGGCTGCCCCATCAGCGTCAGTCATCCCCACCCCAGAGCCAAGGGTTGTCCAGGATGGGGATTATGTCACCTATTGGCCTCGGATTGGAGAGTCGGGGAGCGAAGGGCAGGCTGGGATAAATCAGAGGCTGGAGGAGCTTGGAGAAGCCCGAGCTTGGAAACCTCAGCAAGGTTGGAGGGGAGAGAGGCCGGGAAGACGCTCGCAGCCCTCGCATCCACCCCGTGCAGCATCCGGAAGCTATTAAGGAATTACAGCCTCCCTGGCCCCGAGCCTTCCCCGGCAGAAGTGCCTGGGAGCAGATGGTGAAAGGGCTGATTGAATTCGGCTGCTCGGGCCAAGAGGCTATTAGGAGGAGACATAAATGGAGAGGGGGTGGAGGGGGTGTCCTTTGGCTACTCGGGAGCCGGGAGCCCTTGCCAGGAACTCTGGGAATCCTCCATCGGCTGCAGCAAGCTTGGAGAAGCTCTGGATGGGTGGCTCG
>NW_008600072.1:5476-6598 GCF_000691845.1 Merops nubicus
TCTGAGCCTCAACCCCAATGGTGGAGGAGGTAGGAGAGCTGTAAGCTCAGCAGCCCTGCCCACAGCACCAGAAAAATGCAGGTTTGCAAAGATCTTCCCTTCCCAACCTGGTCTAATCCCAGCCCATCCCCAGAGCCAGTGGGAAGGCGCCGGGCATGGGACCAGACCTCCCAAAGTGCCTTCGAAAGGGGATGGGGCTCAAGGGACTCTGGTTGGGGAGGAGGTGGGGAAAAAAGGTCACGGTGAAAGAGACACATAGGATGGAAAAAAAAGGCAAGAGGCAAAAAAAAAGCCCAAATACAACTCGCCAGGCACCCACAGTGCCAGCCCTGCTGAGGGCAACGCCAGCGTCGAAGCAAAAGCCCTGATGGAAGAACTGAGGCTGCCTGGGGATGAAGAAGGTCTCCAACCCCTCCCTGGGAAGCGGGAGGAACGACCCAAAAATCAACACAACCCCAAGCTCCGGGCTCCCTGCCCTGGCAAACCAGCTCCCCACAACCCCATGCCCCGGGGCGGGGAGCAGGCACCAGCTCCCAATCCATCCCTCTCAAGGTCCGAGGAGTCTCTGGGGGTGCCTTGGCCTCCTGCCTCAGCTCCCCGAGGTTGGGCAATCAGGAGCCTGGTTCAGGAGGGGCGGGCACGGAGCTCTCCCTGACCGTCAGGGGATCTTTTTTTCGGAGCAATCTTTTCCGAGACAAGTCATGAGATTATTTCTTGCCTGGAATTTGCTCCCGCGGCTCCCATCGGCCCCGGAGTGCTGAGTCAAGAGACCGCCGGGGCTGTGCCCTCCAGATGAGTAAATAAATCGCCACGGGGAGGAGTGGGGTGCCCAGGGAGGGGGGAAGACGGCGCCGGCCAAAGGAGGGAGGGGACCCGATGACTCCTCGAGCCTTCATCCCAAGCAGCCCCTCTCGGCAGCGGGCAAGGCTCCAAATTAGTCACCGGATTAACGAGCGCAGTTACACACGCTGGCACGCAGCTTTAAAGGCACATTATCCCTCCCCTTTGCTTCACTGCCTCTTCTCTGGGGTTTTTTCCCCCCCACTTCTTCCTCCTTTTTTTTTTTTTTCCCTTTTATTTCACTTTTTTTTGAGAGGCCTCACTCCAGTGGCAGCCACAAGG
>NW_008600072.1:6644-8250 GCF_000691845.1 Merops nubicus
GCAGCTTAGGCTGGTGGCACGAGGGACCAGCTCAGAGCAGAGATGGGGCTCTGGATATAGGATCCACATGGCCCCGGCCGTCGGAAGGCAGGAGTCATCCAGCTCGAAGGCAAAGCCTTTCAAGTCCTAAGCCTGAGCTGAGCCAGCTTCAAATCTGGAGCTGCTTAAAGGGATGGAAACCAGCCCCCGGTGACTAACGGCCCCGCCGGGCCACGGCTACCGGGACAGCTCCGAAACCCCACCACTGATGCTGGAAAGAGAAACTTTCCCAGCACCGTGGTGGTACCAGGCTTCCCAGAACCAGGGGGGCACCCTCTTGCCCTCCAGCCCCACGTTGTTCCCATCCCTGCTGAAGGATGGGGCTGGGAAAGGCCACGGGTGCAGGATGGGGAATCCACGATGCTGCTACCGACCCGCCGGACTCATCCACTGCCTGGGGCTGAGAAAATGAGTTTTTCCCCCCATTTTGGGGCTGTAGAAGAGGAGGAATTGTGTTTACAGACCTCACTAAGAGGTTGGGTAACAGGCCTTGAGCATTTTAAAAGAGAAAGCACTTGGCATGGCATTTTAAAGCCTCTTCTAACAATAACGTGTAAAAAAAAGAAGGAAAAAAAAAACACCAAAAAAAAAAAAAGACCCAAATTTCACGTGTTCCTCTACATCTTTTTTTAATTTTCCAGTGGAAAAAGCCAGGACTGCTCAGCTTTACACGAGTTGTTTCTTCTGATGGTTCAGGTTTTGGTAAACAATTTCTCAAAACGAGAAGGTCAAAAAAAAAAACACCCCAGCCCTTGCTGCTCCCAGAGCACTGACCAACATGAGGTGGTTTTGAGCCCAGGCACGCAGACACCTACAAAAAAATAACTTTCATGTGGGTCAAAAAGCCACATTTTGATTATTGTGATAGATGGTGCTGAGCAGGGAGGGGGGAAACAACAGAAGATGAGCCCCAAAGTGCTTTGCAGTGTCCAGTTCTATTTTTTGGGGGGTCTACTGGCTGCAACATCAGCAGGAGCTTTCCCTTAGTCAGCAGTTTTATCCAGAGACCTCCAAGGACATCCCAGGAGAGGGAGCATCCCAGAGGAAATCCCAGCCCAGGGCTCCAGCCACCCTGAGGACATGCAACCCTCACCCTGCTGGTTCCTGGAGGGGTGCAGGGCTGAGCTGTTCGCCTGCCCCCCAGTCCAGCTCCCAGCCCAAAACAGGGTCAACCAGTACACCCAAACTGGAAATGCTGAGAGGCAGAAGGGCCCTGGCCTGGCTGGTGCTGTGGAGGATCCAGAGGTGTTGCACAGCAGACCATAAGGAAACCTCAATGCTGCAAGCAGAGGGAGAGCTGGAGCACACGCCTGGGGATGCTCCCACACCCCTGGCTGCAGGGTAATGAGGGCACCGTGCCTCAGTTTCCCCTAAAACCACACCTCATCGAGCCTTCCTTCAACACCTTTTGGGGTCAGAGGCCCCACGAGCACGCTGTATTTAAGAAAAAAGGCCAAGTCTTCTCCTGCACACCCCACCAGCCATCTGAAGAATGCCTTGGAACCACGTCAAGTATTTGAAACGAGATGGGGGGAGAAGGGGGCACGGGGAGGGGAGCATAGGGAGA
>NW_008600072.1:8283-11304 GCF_000691845.1 Merops nubicus
GCTTTTGACTCAGTGTCTGGCTTCTTTCATCAAACCCACATTCCTACTCATGCCATCACCCTCCGGGAAAGTGCCACAACGTACAGGATCCATGTGGAGCCAATTTAAAATCCCCTCCGTGTCAGAGACCGCGCCTCCTTCGCTCACCAGCTCCGAGCCCTTCAGCTGGGGTTAGGAGCCCCACAGCCACCCCCAGCAACGTGGTCTTCAGGTTTCCTACCCACAGCCACGTCCTGCAAGAGAGCAAACCCCCCCCCTGGGGTGCTGGGGGATGCACGACCAGCAGGGCTCAGCCCACCAAGACACTTGTTGCAGCCGAACAGAGCTGGGTTTTCTCCACCAGCCACCTGAGGTGGAGGGTTCTGCCTCTTCTGGGCTTATAGGAGCAAAAAAGCTGGAATCCAGGGGATGGCCAGAGGAAGGGATTGCTGCTGTGCCCGACATTGGTTGAGGGGGGATGGGGGTGGGAATTGGCAGAGCCCAGGCAGCTCAGAGCCAGCCAGAGCCCTGCCACTTGGCACAGCCCAATCCACACCGGGGGCTGCCGCCGGCTCGGCGACCTCTGCCCTTCAACGCCCAGTCCCAAACCACAGAGAAGAAGGGATTTTCCTCTCTGAGGAAGAAAGCTGCTCTTTTCTCCTTGTATTTGTCCTATTTTTCTGGAGGTTGTATTTACCCCCAGGCTGCCTGGCTACAGGAACCAGACAAAGGCTCTTGCTGCCCCGAAACAGCGTCCCGCAGCACGGCCCCTCGCACGGCGTGAGGAACCCCCAAAATTGTGCCTGGTTGTTAAGAAAACGTATCACCAGCCTGATCCTGCACATACAGAAACTGTTCCCATGACTTCGTGCTGTTCATGGGACAGGAGAGCAAATCAGGGCTCTGTTTTTTTGCCAGTGGAGTGCAAAAGAAATGAAAAAACTCCACGCAAAGATGCGCGGTTTCATCTCACGGCTCAGAGAAAGGTGGACAGCTCTGGGTTTGCCCCCCCAAAATCAGGGCTAAACAAACCAAAAATCACCCTGAGCCACGCAACCACCTTGGAGAAGGGAAGAGGACAAGGTGGAGCACTTTTGGACGCAAGCACGGAGGGTTTTGCCTTCATCTGCACAGCCACAGCCTTGCAGGAGCTCGGGCTCTGCACGCAGACGTTTGCAGCATTGGTGTCACACGCTGTCAGATCTGGTGGGTGCCTACAAGCTAGATATGAAGCCTGAGGTTTTTCACCAAATTACAAACTGAAACCACCCTGAGCTGTTTTTTTTTTTCCCCCTCCTATCTCTCTGGACCCAACATCAAATTATGCATCCCCAAAGCACACCCATCCCTCCCGTGCTCAAGGAGATACTCGGGTGGGTAAAGCCACCTGCAGATTTGCTCATTTTTCACAGAATCACCCCCCCAAAACCTGCAGCACGAATCTGGGGGGGACAGACAGAGAGCAAATCTACAGCCTAAGCCACCAGCTTTTCAAGGGTCACCTTCCCCACATCATCTGAGAGCACTTAGAGAGCCGCTATCTCTGGAGCCATCTCCGAATTTTGCCATTGGCAGGACTCAAGGGCCCCCCTTGTCCCCCCCTGCCTCAAATTCCACTGCACCTGGGAAAAATGTAGGAGCTTGTAGGAGAATCAATAAATATTTATTGTTTAACCAGCAGTATTTTGACTGGAGATGTAAGCATGGCCTGGTGCCAGGGAAACCAGAGCCGCCTTGGCCAGCGCCGCAAACAAATTTTTTTTGTTTCTATCTAGTTGAAAGATTATAAACTACACAATGAAGGGGGGAAAAAAAAGAATAAAAGAAGAAACACAGGCAGTGAGCAGCTTAGTCACGGAAGAGGAACAAAAGAGCTGAGATGTAAAACCATGTCGTGGGTTAAAAAAAAAGTATGGGGGGATGCGAGCCCAATTTTTGGCAGCTGTAGGGCTCTTACCAGCTATGGATTGGTCCCACTGGCTTCTGAAGTGATGAGGCTCTATGCTGGACCTGAGCTTTTCAGTGGAGCTACCCCAGTCTGGAGAAGCTCCAAACACAGCTGAGAAGCAAACCTGGGGAGTCAGGGTTTAACCTACAGAAGTACAGCCTTGCACCGTAAGGAAGATCCCAGCTTCTGTGGGGATCCCCCAACCTCCCAGGGGAATGGAAAAATCACTCCCTGGCTCCTGGCATTTTAATTACCCCTCCTTCATTTCAATTAGTCCCCTGGCACCATCCTACCAAGCATAGGTCTTGCCCCAAGTGTCACAGTTTGGGGTCAGGGCCACCCCCAGCCCAGTAACAGACACTCTCTGTTAACCCCCCCAAAGGGAAAATATGCTGCTAACCTCAGAAAGGCAGTTAATTAGAAGAGATTTAGCTGAAAAGTGAAATTATTGAACAGAACCAGCTCTGTTCTACCCCAAACCAGGGCACTGAGCAAAATGTCTATGCCTGGGAGATGCCAGCAGCTCCATCCTTTGGATCCATTCCAGGGACAGCAGTGACACTTGTGGTGTAATCATCCCACCTTGTGCCCACGCAAGGGCCAGCACAAAGGAAAAGACCTTTTTTTTTCCTTATCTAGGACAAATCACAGTCTCATAGACTGATTTGGGTGGGAAGGGACCTTTCAAGGTCACCTGGTCCAACCCCCTGCAGGGAGCAGGGACATCCCCAAGCAGGATGCTCAGAGCTCCATCCAACCTCACCTGGAATGGGTCCAGGGATGGGGCAGCGACCTGGGCCAGGGGCTCCACCACCACAAATCCATCTGGATTTATTCCTTCCTTCCCTAAAATCCCACCTCATACCAGTACCACAACTGCAAACAGGCATCTGGGGAGACAGAACTGAAAGTTTACACCCCTAAACCCTACTCAAAGTTTGGGCCTATCCACACCTACTTCTTCCTAAGCTATACATGCTTCTCACTTGGGGAAGAACACCCCCAACCACCTTCCTTTGTACCTCCAGCATCAAACTACCATCCCAAGGTCTAAGGACAGGACACACTTTGCCCCCTAAACCCCATCCCCACTT
>NW_008600073.1:0-946 GCF_000691845.1 Merops nubicus
AAAGCTTATGGGTAAGAGTTAAGGGGTGGGTGACACTGGTGGGTGTTGACTCCAGGCCACCCGGTCAGGAAGAGGAAATCAGTGAGGCCTTCTACAAACAGCTTGAAGTAGGCTCAAGATCTCATGCCCTGGTGCTCATGGGGAACTTCCATCACCCTGAGATTTGCTGGGAAGGCTACACAGCGAGGCACACACAGTTCAGGAGGTTCCTGCAGTACGTTGATGGCACCTTTCTGACAGAGGTGATGAAAGAGTCAGCGAGGAGGGGGGTGCTGCTGGACCTTGTACTAGCCAACAAAGGTCTGGCTGGGGATGTGAAGGCTGGGGGGCTACCTTGGCTGCAGTAACCATGAGATGGTGGAGTTCAGGATCATGCAAGGAAGGAGCAGGGCAGTAAGTAGGTTTGAAACCCTGGACTTCAGGAGAGCTAGCTGTGACCTCTTCAAAGACCTGCTTGGAAAAGTCCCATGGGTTAGGACTCTAGAAGGTAGAGGGGGCCCAAGAGAGCTGGTTAATATTCAAGCACCACTTCCTCCAGGCTCAAGATAGGAGCATTCCTATGAATAAAAAAACCAGAGGAGCCAAGGGACCTGGATGGATGAACAAGAAGCTTCTGGAAAAAATCAAATGGAAGAAGGAAGTTTATAGCATGTGGAAAAAGGGACTGGTCACTTGGGAGGAATGTAAGAACACTGCCAGAACATGTAGGGATGCAGCAAGGAAGTCTAAAGCCCTCTTGGAATTAAATCTGGCAAACCAGAAAGGCTTCTTCAAATACATCAATAGCAAAAGGAAGACGAGGGAAAATGTGGGCCCACTGCTGAATGAGGTGGGTGCCCTGGGGATGGAGGATACAGAGAAGGAAGAGTTACTGGATGCCTTCTTTGCTTCAGTTCTTACTGCCGAGACCAACCCTCAGGAATCCCACTCCCTGGAGGGAACAAGA
>NW_008600073.1:1093-1671 GCF_000691845.1 Merops nubicus
TTGAAGCATGATGGAGAACAGGGGAGGGGCCTGAGGACTGGGTGGAAGCCAGTGTCACTCCAGTCTTCAAAAAGGGCAAGAAGGGGGACCCAGGAAATTACAGGCCAGTCAGTCTCACCTCCATCCCTGGGAAGGTGATGGAACAGCTAATTTTGGAGGTCATCTCTAAGCATGTGAGGGAAAAGAAGGTCGTCAGGAGTAGTCCCCATGGATTCACCAAAGGGCAATCTGATAGCTGCCTATGCTGGTGTGACTGGCTGGGTAGATGAGGGGAGAGCAGGGGATGTTGTGTACCCTGACTTCAGCAAGGCTTTTGAGACTGCTTCCCATAACATGCCCCTAGGGAAGCTCAGAAGTGTGGGTCAGATGAGTGGACAGTGAGGTGGACTGAGAACTGGCTGAAGGACAGAGCTTAGAGGGTTGTGATCCAGAGTGCAGAGTCTTGTTGGAGGCCTGTAGCTCGTGGTGTTCCCCAGGGGTCAGGACTGGGCCCAGTCTTGTTCAGCACACTCACCAATGACCTGGCAGAAGGGACAGAGTGGAGCCTCAGCCAGTTTGGTGGTGACACAGAGCGAGGA
>NW_008600073.1:2047-2276 GCF_000691845.1 Merops nubicus
GAGCAAGTCCAGCAGAGGCTGTGAAGATGAGGAGCCTGGAGCACCTCTGTGACAAGGGAAAGCTGAGAGCACTGGGGCTGTTTAGAGAAGACTGAAAGGGATCTTCTCAATCTTTATAAATATCTAAAGGGTGGGTTTCAAGAGGCTGGGGCCAGACTCTTGTCAGTGGTGCCCAGCCACAGGACAAGGGGCCATGGGGAAAAATTCCACTTAATAAATTTCCCAGGAA
>NW_008600073.1:2420-3608 GCF_000691845.1 Merops nubicus
GGATGGGGCAGTCTCCAGAGGTCCCTTCCAACCCCACCATTCTGTGATTCTGTGGTTTAGAAGCTCAGAAGCTCTGGCTTTTCAGTTCACTTCTCAGTTTCCCTCACAAGCCACTCCTAAGCTGTGCCTGATCTCAAATGACCCCGTTTGGTTTTCTCCTCGTTGTAGGCTGGGGAGCACAGGGACAGGAATTCCACTGCTGCTCCTCAGCTTTCATCTGCCTCTCCAGAAGGGAAACACCAGCCAGAGTCAGCGTCAGCCTCATCACCAGCAGCTCCCTCTGATGCCTGGGACTCGAACAGATCTTGGTTTGGCACAGCCTGCTTGGGTATCCCAAAGTGTCAGATGGTCCCTTGTGGGCTCTTCATTGCAACAAGCCAGCAAAAAGCCACTGACAACCACAGGAGACCCTGAGGTGGTGACTGGGGTGCTGAGTAACTGGAGTTGAACCCAGGTGAATACCTGTGTACCTGTGAGCAGTCGGCAGGCTCTGCAGATGGTCTTTGTAGGGCCCCTTTGGAGGAAACCAAAGCCCTGAAGGTGGGAAACTTTTGTTATCCCCAGTGTTGTAGGTGTGGAAAAGCAAACAAAAAGGTGCATCAAAGCTGTGAAATGTTGAACATAAACCCATGAACCCACTGCAGAGTGCCAGAGCCCAGCTCTTCCTGTGCTTCTCACCAGCCCCATCTTCCACATCTGAGGCATCAAGCACAGAGCCAACACTCTGTGCATCAATCTGGCCACCAAGACCTGGAGGTGGCTTTGGAAACCCTGTGCTCTCCCGTGGCCTCTCCAGTGGGAGGCTCTGGGAGCTCTTTGCATGAGTCTGCACCTTTGTGTTGTGTTTGGATGGGTCTTGGGGAAATGTGTGGGCTCCTGTGGTGACCATGGCATGAGAGAGGGGCTGTGATGAGCCCTGGCACTGGGCAAGCATCAGCCATAGGCTGGTGACTGAAAATTGCAAAGATTTGCAAAAAGTTGCAGAATGACCTGGGGCAGTGGAGCAGGGATGTGCCCCTGGAGAGACAATTCACACCTGGCACTGGGGTCTTGTGCCCTCAGCACTTCTGACTGCTCCCTGTCTCTCCAGGGTGTGTGACTGTCACCCAACACCCGCAGGCACACGGAGGTCCCTGTCACCCCCTAGGACACCCTGTCTCCTTGTTACCCCCCAGCCCAGCCACCCCA
>NW_008600073.1:3779-7278 GCF_000691845.1 Merops nubicus
GGTTTGGGGCTGAGGAGAGAGCTGCTTTCATCACTGCTGCTTGTCCTGCTCTGGGCGTTAGCTCCATAGCCAGCCTCCAAACCCTGCTGCCTCTCCCACCCCGGGCTCTGAGGGTGCTTAGAAAGGGCAAATGTCCAAGAATTGGCATCTTCCACCCTTCCCCTGCACTGCCTGGCTTCAGGTGGGGGCATTGTGGCCTCCTGTGAGGGAGGACCCCCCTCATCATGGGGGGGATGATGGAGGGTAGCTCAGGAGAGCAGGGGTGATGTGCCCCCACCCCCAGCAGATTCCCAGCAGGATGCTAAATTCCAGGCCATGGCTCAAAATGTCTCTGCGAGGTGAGAACAGCCCTGAAAGCTCCTGCTGGCAGTCACCTCCATGGAAACAGGCTGGGGAAGGAGAAGCTTTCTGTCTGGGCTGCCTCTGAGGTGCCTGCTGGTACCCGGGAGCAGTCAGGGTCTCATTCAGCCAGCCCAGCACCCTCATCAGGTGTCTTCTGCCCCGGGTCTTTGCTGGCTTTCCAGGCCAGGGCAGCAGGATGGGCTGTGCAGTGACTGCTGGGCTGTGTGAGCCTGGGACACAGGCACAGCAGCCACCAGTGCTCCCCCCGTGGGGAGCTGGGACCCTGGGGGTGGCTGCAGTGGCTCCTCCAGCTGAGACTCAAGCTGTGGTGCTCACGGTGTCTGGGATCCTGCAGGTTTATGTCCTGCACTCTTGCCACCTCCCCTGCAAGGTCCCCGTTACCCTGCCCACTCCCCTCTCCCCCATGCAGATGGGTTTGATGGGTTTTCCCAGGAGAAGGAGGAATGTTGTTGGTGTCCTTAACAGCTGACTGGGAGGGTGTGGAGAAGACAGAACCAAGCTCTTCTGGGAATTTTGCAGGGGAAGGATGAGAGGCAAGGGGCACAAGCTGGAGCATGGCAAATGGCAGTTGGATGTGAGGAACATTCTGCACGAGGATGGTCCAAAGTGGGAGAAGGGTGAGTGAGTCTCAGAGATACTCAAACCCTCTTGGACAAGGTCCTGACCAGCCTCACAAGCTGAACCTGTTCTGGAGCAGGAGTGTGGATCAGAGCCCTCCAGAGCTGCCCTCCCTGCCTGAGATATTTTATGATTCTGGGCAATCCTTCCAATGTCCCCTTAGTCCAGGCTGGGGATCAGAGACTCCAGGAGGTGGCATTTCCAACCCATACAGGTGCAGGTTGGCCAGGGTGGGTGTGTGATGGTCTGGACAACTGACCTGGATGTGTGACCAGGACTCTGCTGCTGCTGCCTGGCCATCTGTGGGTGCTGCTGAGCCTGTCCTCTGCTGAGCACAGACACTCCATTTCTCTGAGCCCCTGAGTGTGTCCCTAGCAGGGTCTGAGGAATGTGTCTTATGAGTCTGAGGGACTTGGGGATGCTTAGCCCAGAGAAAAGGAGGCTGAGGGGAGACCTTGTTGCTCTCTAGAACTGTCTGAAAGGAGGTTGGAGCGAGGTGGGTGTTGGTCTTTTCTCCCAAGTAACTAGCGATAGGATGAGAAGAAATGGAATTAAGTTGCACCAGGAGAGGTTTGATTTGGTATAAGGAAGAATTTCTTTCCTGGCAGAGAGGTGAGGCACTGGAAGGGGCTGCCCAGGGAGGTGCTGGAGTCCCCAGCCCTGGAGGGGTTCAAAAAACGTGTGGATGTGGCACTTCAGGACATGGTTTAGTGGTCATGGCAGTATTGTATTGATGGTTGGACTTGATCTTGGAGGTGTTTTCCAACCTTAACGATTCTATGATTCTATGAAATTGAGAGTATCCCTTCACCCTCCAACACGGCCACCAGTGCCCCTCGCCAAGGGCTGGGAGCCAGATGCAGGGGGGCAAAAGGGGGCCAGGATGCCACCCTGGGGCAGAGGGCTGCACTGAGCCCCTGCACCCAGGCACAGCCCTGTTCCCAGAGCTCGGGCAGTGGCAGGCAGGCATGGGGACAGCTGGGGGCTGACCTCCCCAGCCCGTGCCACAGGACCCCTCCCCACCACAGTGAGCATGTGCTGGGGCTGCTCAGCCAGGTCACATGCAGGGTTTGCAGTGGTGCCAGGGATCAGAGCTCAGCTAATGCTCTGAGGACCACGCAGCTCTTCCCACTTCCCTGTCCTCCTCCATGCCTCTCTGTGCAGTCTCCTCCCTGCTGCACAGGAACCTTCCCCTTTGCAGATCCAGCCTCCTGCACTCAGCTTGCTGCTGTCCCCTCCACAGATCCCCCACCAGCTCCCAGCCCACCTCTGTGGCCAGCCCCCAAATCAGCCCTCCCACCCACGGGGCTGGCCGTGACAGAGCTGTGGTATTTGCCACAGTGCTGTCAGAACTCAGGGGCACAACAGCTAAAGGTTAAACCTGCTCTCTGAACAGCTCAACCTTTTTGGGTTGATACAGGCTCTAGGGTCTCTAGACATAGCTGGATGGGAGAGGGTGTGCTGAGCTTCAGTGCTTCATGGCTGGACTCTAAGTCCAGGCTGAGACACAGCTCCCTTCTCCAAAAATGTCATGCCCCCAGAAGCTGTTGGCCAGCCCCTGTGTGATGAGCCAGGCAGGAGGGTCTGTGCTGCTCCAGAGAGATGGGCTGCTGGAGCCAGTGGGGGCCCTGCTGGGAGTTCAGGCTGCAGGGACCTGTCCCCTGGCACGGACAGCCCCCAGTGAGCCCACCAGTGTGTCTGTGCCTCCCGGAGAGCAGCCCCTGGGCAGAGGGGATGTGCTGCCCTCCCATCACCCTGACCACGGCTGCAGCCTCAGCAATGCCTCCACTGGAAGGCCTGGGTTTGGGTGGGTGGGATCAAGCTCAAGTTCAGGAAGGTGGAGGAGCGAGGAGGGACAGGGTTCTTGGAAAGAGAGGTATGGCAGAGGCACGGGGTTGTCAGGACGGGGCATGAATACGTGCTCATTAGTGGTGAGGCAGTGTCTAATCAGGGGTTATTACCAGGATCCTTTATTTTGCACCTGAGGGAGTCCTGCTCTCTACAGAAGGGAGTACGAGGACCAGCTTAGAAGACAGAGCATGGAGCAAATGGGCTGGGAAGTTTGGGGAGCAGCTGCCCTTCAGCCCCATGCTCTGCAGTGCCACTGGGATCCCTTTGGAGCACTTGTAGCTCCCTCTCTCTCTCAAAAGAAAAACACAAAAAAAAGCACAGCATTTCTTGACATGTCTTTATGTGGATTTAAAGCCTGACTTTACACCAGCAGCTTAGATCCCTCTCGAATATCCAGACCTTCTACAAACTTTTACTTTCTCCAAAACCTGTGCTGGTGGGCTCTGAAACGCCAGCCCCGGGTGCACACTGAGCCACCAACCTCGCACGGCTTGCCTGAAGGGAGCCGAAGAAGGTAAGGACAGAAACAGGGAGAAACCCAGCTCTCCAGTGCTGCTGCAGTGCTGCCCAGCTCCTGCCGCCTGCCCAGCTCTGCCACGCCTGGCATGGGGGTTCCCCAGCGGCGCCCCTTAAACGGGCAGGCAGCAACCGCGCTGCTGAGAGCTCC
>NW_008600074.1:0-1298 GCF_000691845.1 Merops nubicus
AGAGTGCAGGCCACAGTTTGCTTCCACTGCCAGTGCACCTGAAATCGACTGCCCCAGGGGTGGAAACACAGCCCCACCATCTGCCATGCCTGATCCATACTGCACTGGAGAAGGGTGGAGCACCAGAACACCTGCAGTATATTGATGACATCATCATGTGGGGCAAAACAACAAATGAAGTCTTTGAGCAAGGGACGAAAATCACTGAAATTCTCCTGAACGTGGGTTGTGCCATTAAATGATGTAAAGTTAAGGGACATGCCCAAGAGATCAGGTTTTTGGGAATAAAATGGCAAGATGGGTGTCGCCAGACCCAAATGGATGTAATCAACAAGATATCAGCTATGTCCCCGCCAACCCCCAGAAAGGAAACACAAGCTTTCTTGGGTGCTGTGGGTTTCTGGAGGATGCACATCCCACACTACAGTCTGATTGTGAGTCCTCTCTACCAAGTGATCTGGAAGAAGGATTTAAATGGAGTTCTGAGCAGCAACAAGCCTCTGAACAAATTAAACGGGAGAGTGGGTCTGCCACATACCCTATCACGCACCAGCCACTGGGAAGATTGAAAGGTACAACAGACTGCTAAAAACTACATAGAAAGCTATAGGGAGAGGAACTTTTAAACAGTGGGGGACAGTCTTAGTAAAGGCCACCTGGTTGGTCAACACAAGAGGATCTGCCAATAGACCTGGCCATGCCCAATCAAAACTCCCACATGCTGTAGAAGGGGACAAAGTCCCTGTAGCACGCCTGAAGAACGTATTAGGGAAGCTGGTCTGTGTGAACCCTGCCTCTGGCAAAGGCAAACCCATCAATGAGATTTCTTCTGTTCAAGGATCTGGGTGCACCTGGTGGGTGATGCAGGAAGACAGGAAAGTCCAATGTGTGCTGCAAGGGGAATTAATTCTGGGAGAGAACAGCCAGTGAATTAAATTGTGTGTTAACTGTGAAATAACTGCTGGGCATGATGTAGATGATATCGAATAAGGGGTGGAATGACCTGGTTGGGTTGTGCCAGGGCTGGTTTCCCCAGAGCCGGGCGGGAGCTGCAGCCGGCCCAGCTGGGGGTCACTCGCTGCCAGGTTGACCCTGTGCCTGGGCCAGGCTGGGTTCTGGGCCAGGGGGTTCCAGGGCCAGGGTTGGAGCCACGGGTGCTGCCCGGAGGCCCTGCAGGAAGCTCTGTCCATGTACTCTTTGTTAAATATCATTATATTTATCGTTACTGATGCTGTTTGTTTTTCTTTCTATGCTGTTGTATCAAACTTTCTTTATCTCAGCCCGCGGGGGTTTGTATT
>NW_008600075.1:0-2292 GCF_000691845.1 Merops nubicus
GCATTGCCGTTTGCTCTAGTCATCTTCCTTGCCAACCCCCAGGTGAAGGCCCTGGCCCCACAGGATGCAGCCGACCGGCATAAAGCGTGGACAAAACAAGAGGCCGAGCAGTTTCCTTGCCATGTGCCCCTGAGCACGGCTTTCCTCTGAAGAGACCCGGAGAAGGGCGGTGGGCACGCTCGGACCCCCAGCTGGCCAGCCCAACCTCCGCGCAGGGGAGGTCGCCAGTCTCCCCCAGGGCTTGCTGTGGGGAAGCCAAGAGAAACAAATACCGGGTCTCTGGAACCTGCTCTTCCCACCTAACTGCTCGGAGACAGCGCAAGGATTCACACGGCCTCTCCCCAGACCGCTGCCCGAGCAGTCAGACGCCTGGGCGACCGCAAAGAAGCATGCCTCCCGGGGAGCCCGGTACTGCCACGCTCACGGCCACAGCCGCCTTCCCCCTCACACAGCTTCTCCCTGCTTGATTTCAGCCGCATGTCCGAAGAGTCACTAAGCCGAGCTCGGCAGCCCGCCCTGGACCGGCCCGGTGGCCTGGCACATACCTGCAGCCGGGGCCGGGAAAAGAGAATTAATGGTTTCCTCGTGAAAATGATGCCCTCTTCCCGAAGGGTACGTACGTGGTACATCTAGAATCTTGTCCTTGTAGTTTTAGAAATTAAAGGGCACTCTATTTCCTTGTCCTTTAAGGGGCCTAGGACACCCAAAGAGGGCCTCCAGCTGCAGACTGCAAATGGAGCCCAGCAGAGATCTTATGTCCAGTCTTTCCGCTTATTGAAAATCATTAATTTAATCCTGCATTGCTACAAACAGAACAGAAAAGCATCACTTTTCTACCCACGAGAATACTTAAAACCAAAGTGACTAGATGCTTCGATATGTAAAAGTATGTAACCACACAGCCTTCCCCTTCTCACTCCGAAGAGCACTAAAAGGGATCGCTCTTTCTTTCCTCTTTTTTTTTTCTTTTTTTTTTTTTTACAAAAATTCACATAATTTATCCCTGAATCTACTAAATTGCTATAAACACAGTCGCACTTGAAAAGAGCCTCTCTGATTTGAAAAAACCCACATTTCTGGTCCACAACAAGCAATCACAAGCCTACTCCTAAAACCTGTGTTTCTCTTCTAATGCCCAAGCTCCCAATATTCGAAGCAGGAGTTTTGGCTAAAAAAACGTATTTTTGTCTACGAAATAGAAATCTATCGACCTTATGCGGGTTAAGACAACAGTGCCGATTCAGAAAAGCAGCTCTCACGGTTTGTTTCGTTGTCTTACATACCCTCACTTCAATAGCTCGTGCACTTAATCAGCTCATCACAGGAGGATATTCCAATGCTCATTTTATATTATATGTATTGAAAAGTAGAAACACATGTCCGTATTACTGTGACAGAAACAAAAGTGTCTAGAGCAAGTCTCTGAAGTTCAGTACGTGCCCCTTATTACTCGTGTATTCCTCTGGGCCTCTTGGAAACCCAAATGTGATGCAGTTGTGATTTAAAACACACTCGAAAGTATAAAAATAGTTTTAAACAAGCTTTTAATCAATCCCCTGATTGATGCCTTACAGAACGGGCCTCTAGTCCCGCGAGAAATACCTATTTATATTTATTTTCTTTTGCCCTTTCTCTTTTTTTTTTTTTTTCCTCCTTCCATTCTCTGCTAAAGGTTAACAATGATTTGATTGCAAAGATCATATTCTGATCTTCTTCTTCGCTGTCAAATCCAGACATAATAAATATCAAGCTGTAAAATTTCTTGGCTATTGTGCTATTAATCCCGAAACAAAAAAATCAATGTCCCAGAGAAGGGAGAAGCACTAAGGAGGGAAGGGTCCAAAGCCAATTGTTTGGCTGGGCTGCTTTGGTCTTTGGGTTTGTTTTTGCTTTTTTTTTTTTTTAAAATTTTTATTTTTGAAAATGTGTAAAAATTTTACATTAAAATGGTACAATAATACTTGCCAGTAATTTTTAACAATATTCCTTGTAAAGAATACGCATAAAGTACAAAATAAAAAACTCCATAGGTCTATTATAATACAAAACACAGGTTAAAATAAGAAATGATAATCTTGACTTTCTTCTGTGTAAACATGTTAATCTTTTCTTTTCTTTTATAAAAGTACATGACACAAGTGTACTAAAATGAAAAAGTATTGCTTTGCTGTCCTCCCTCAAGCCTTATTTTTTTTCCTGTACATTACTGTTTTCAAGCTCCTAGACCTGAGAATCTCTGAACTTTAAAGGTTTAGAGACGTTATTTATCACCATTATATTTTTTCTTTTTTA
>NW_008600076.1:0-200 GCF_000691845.1 Merops nubicus
GTCTGGCCCAAAGAAAACGAGAGAGGGAAGCACAGCAAGGATGGTTTGAATCTTGGTTCAATCAATCACCCTGGTTAACATTACTTTCCACGCTAATAGGAACTCTTGTACTATTGCTAATTGTTTTAACTTTTGGTCCCTTACTTTCCACGCTAATAGGAACTCTTGTACTATTGCTAATTGTTTTAACTTTTGGTCCC
>NW_008600077.1:0-748 GCF_000691845.1 Merops nubicus
TTCCCTTTGACCTCCCTAGCTAGATGTCACAGGGAAGAACATATCTGCTAAAATCTTATTCTGTACGACTATTGGTACTCTGCAGAAAAAGCAAAGTAATATTTTCATTAATAAAAACATGCTTACAAAAAAAAAATTGTTCCAGAATTATCATCTGATCTGTTAAATCATCTTGTTACATAAATCTGCTGTGGACCAATTTATACCAAGGACGTAGAATATATTCAACACATTACACATGAAGACATAGCTGCTAAATGTGTAAATACATACAATAATAAGGTTACAGTACCTCAAAGTTAGTAATTTAAGAAATTCACATTTTAAAACTGTCCTAGGTGGAAGTCTGTGCATCATTGTTTATGATGGAAAATGCAATTACTTATTCTATGAAACAAAAGTGGTACCAACAACGTTCATATTCGCTTGAGCTACAAGTCCTGTTTCTTTCATTTTCCAGTTTAATTGAAAATGTATGGTCAAAACAGCCACGGATGGTATTCATGGTCTTTCTTGTTCAAAAAAGCCAGTACTGCACAGTTTGTTATCTATTTGCACAGAATTCACATCTGATCTTGGCTGAAACTAACGCAGAGAACATGTGTAGAGGGCACAGAACATGCACTGTTAATTTGTATAAGGTGTCAAAGATCCATAGAAAAGTTGAGCTCTGTCACTTCATGCATCTTACTTAGACAAAATCAAAATAGAGTAGATTAAGACATATTTGTTCCTTTAAAATATATAT
>NW_008600078.1:0-325 GCF_000691845.1 Merops nubicus
GGACATTTTTAAACACTGGCATAACTGCAAACTGCCAATAACAAGCTATAGTTTTCAAAAATGAGATTTGTTGTCAGTGATCTTCTTGTTCAATATATGGTATGTTATACATGGCCCAGTTCCTGGCATCACACGTTCAGTCTGGGAACCAACAGGCAAACTGCTACCTTTTTTAGGGCTAAAAAAACATCACTGGCACTAAAAGATTTGTGAAATAAGACTAAAAGTGACCACTAAGGTAATCAAATAAAATTTTGTGCAGTCACAGGCAACTAAAAGTTCTTTACTATACTGATCAGGACCTATCTCAGCTCCATGTCTTCTT
>NW_008600078.1:1213-1523 GCF_000691845.1 Merops nubicus
GTGCAAAGCCACTCAGGAATGCTACAAGGATGCAGTGAGGATATGTAGGGAGAAAATCAGAAGGGCCAAAGCCCAACTACAGCTTAATCTGGCCACTGCTGTAAAGAACAACCAAAAACGGTTCTATAAACACATTAACAATAAAAGGAGGATTAGGGAGAATCTTCATCCTTCCGCTGATGCAGGGGCACACACAGTGACTGAGGACATGGAAAAGGCTGGCACTCTACCTCACTAAAAGAGGGCTTTTTTTCGCCATCTGCTGGGGTGCCTCAGGAAGGGCAGAGACCCGGGATCCCGGGCCCGCCTT
>NW_008600079.1:0-40134 GCF_000691845.1 Merops nubicus
AAACACACACACACAAAAAAAAAAGGATTAGATTCCAGTTTTAGGGTAATATAAATACTTTTTTCAAAATGACTGTAAAGGCTGTTTCAACAGCACTGACCCATGAATAACATTGAATAATTTCTTAAGCTCCCTATAGATCTCTAGGAGGTCTGCAATTTTATTTCATTTCACTAATGTCCTGCATCTGGAATGGTAAGGAAATGCAAAAGTTATTAACTCCTGTAAAAGAAGAGAGCTGTTCAGGTCACTCCTCCTGTTGCCTGGCAGCTATATAAAACCACATGAACAGCACTGTAATTGCTCAGATACACAAAACCTGATTCTACTTATTAGCAACTAGTTCAACAACGAATGGAGTAGAGACCTAGGTGAAGCTTTATGCTGACTCTGCTGTTGCATTACTTCTCCAGGCAGCTCATCAAGAGATTAAGGAAAGCATGAACAGCTTCCTAGGAGGCAGCCACTCACACTGGAGGAGCCCCTTTTAATACAAAATGTTCGTCTTAGTACAAGAAGCACCGGACTTTCATTAGCTGCAGTGTTTTGTGGCACAGTGCAGGGTCCAACCACTTCTTCATCACCCATCTGGACTATGGCAACATTATTGACTCTCCTGGATTTTGCTAATGCCACTATATGTGCATGAAAAGCAGGCCTCTGAGAATATTCATTAACCTAAATTTTAATCTCTCCCCTCATCTAACCTTGAAATTGCTCTTTTTTGCATTGCCAACAACAGTGGTGGTTAGATAACCAGCATGCCCAGGCCAGTGTTTTTCAGCCCACCTGGTGCAATCTCATCCTTCCTGAGAATTAACTTTTTGCTGCATCTGTGTGATGTCCCCTCCCTTAATTCTGCAGTTTTGCAGAGCAAATGCTGTCTTTCATTATGACTCTACAGTGCTCAGACTAATGGCAGAATGGGTCAAGGCTATCATTACTAAGCTTATTTACTTGCTTACTTGGGAAGTATGTCATCACATTCAGTATTTGTAAAGCACTTGCCATTAGAAGATCAGAACGTGCTTTGGAAAGGAAAACAAACACACAAACAAAGCCCCAAACTTTTATTTTTGCTCACAGGACTGAAACACTAATGGCCAGAGTCCTTGTCTGTGCTTATTGGTGCGTGGTGGCTCTTTGCCAGGGAGGAGGTTTCACTGGCAAGAGCACCACGCCGACCCTGGTGCCGTTCCACTGGAGGAAGAGTGCCAAAACACGGCTCCAAGCTGTGTGCTGGATCAGCAGCAGGGCCTCGAACAGACACTGAGTTTCTTCTTCAGCTCATGCTCCACTTTGTTGTTTTTTGTTTTTTGTTTTTTTTTTTTTATCAGCATACTGAAGAATTACACAGCTAGATGCTAAGGACAACGGCTCGTTTCTAGAACATGTTGAAGCATGCACAAATATACTAAAACAAATATATTAAAACAAGTGTTTAACAATGTGAGCAAATGATCAAATCTGAATTTGAACTAGCAATGTCACTTGAACCACTTTTCAGAAACAATGATGGGAAAAGGTTTGTGTACAGGATAGGTATGTGCAAAAAGGAGATACACAATGCCAGCAAACAAACTGAAACATGCCAAACCCAATACTGCTAGGCAAAGGTTAGCCTTTGTGAAGAGCCTCCAAGTGTCATCCTCCAGCCTACTCAGTAAAAAAAAAAGGAAGTTTGCATCGGTGTTCATGACATAAACGGAATCCACATTGAGCAAATATTATGAAATTCATGGGGATTGTTTCTTCCTCAGGATGATTTGGACATTGTCTGCTCAAAGAGCTATTGTAAAAAAAGGCATGTCATGGTGCCACTTCTTAACCATGTAGCTCTAACCTATTGTATCAAGAGAAATGAGGAAAAATGTCTTCAGCATTCTGAGAGATGTTTTCTCTCTCAGAGGTGTAAGAGTAAAATAAAAAAATAAAATAAATTTGTTCTTGTAAATTGAGCGGTCTGGCTTAGCTACTTTCAATTTCCACCAGAGAATTGTGTGGCCCAGTCCAGCTTGTTAAATTCAACAAACACCCCAGTAGCTCTTGCATACTGGTTAACCAAAATAAGCAGAATTCCAGGGTATGCACAGTGTTTGAGTTCTACCACTACCAGCAGCTCCCATTACTGTCAAAATATCAGCTCATCCCAGGAGAGCTCCCTGAATGACTTCACAGATCATGCTGCCACAGCACTGGGATGTAACAGCAGCACAAAAAGGAGGCAGTGCATGTAAAGCAACAGAAATGCCCATGTGTGACTGCTAATTGCACCACCAGGTAGGATGTTATTTAAACATGCTACCATTTTAGCAGAGTTCCTACAGACATAGCATGCTCTGGGTTTTCCAAACATGCAGGTAGTGCTTTGCTGTATAATACTTGACATTTTCTGTTCAGCGGGGACAGGGCTTGAAAAGAAATAAACTGCTATCAACTTGTCAGAAGAGTAACCTTAGGAGGTGGTGGCAGCAGGACAAGAGCAGTGGAATCCACAGCCAGCTCTCAGGGTGAGAAAGGTTATCGCAGCTTCCTGTGGCTAAAATTTCCTTCAGATTATTGATTTTGGAGGCTTTATTTTTTTTTTCAGAATAGCAAATACATTTATAGACACATACAAAATTTCCTTATATGCTTGCTGGAAATTAGATGCCATCTCTTTTGTCCTCCTCATGAGTTCAGGTGCTCATCATGCAGGTTTCTGACTGCACAAAGTCCTCTGATATCCTCCCTTGCTGCTATGGGAAGAGGTTGTTTTTACCCCAACAAACAACTGTTTTTGGAACCCGTTCTATCATTATTTCTATCTACGGGTGTGACTTTACACAGGTTGAAAGGAAATAAGATTTTAGCTCCTCACAGGACCATTTTAGAGTCCTGTGGAGAAATGATGGAAAAATTACATGGCCACACCAGTGTCACTCTGGATCCAATATTTGAAAAAAAAAAAAAATGTGTTGCAGTGGAAATGCTTCTCATATCTCTTTTCAGGACTGAGGCCTTCATCCAGTTCACAGATAAATATTTTTTCTTCTCTCTGTAGAAACCAGAAACAAAAGGGCAGGCCCACGTGAATTCCCTCTGCCTCATGGGGACAGAAGAGCTCACTGTGAGCATCTGAAGATTCATCATTTATGGACAGAAGAGAAGATGATTTAGAATATGTCCATTACTATTATTACCCTCATTGGGGATGGGGGAGTGGGGTGTGGACTAAGTGACTTTTAAAGGTCCCTTCCAACCAAAACTATTCTGTGATTGCATATACTTTTAGACATATTTTCCTCTTGCTCCCTGGTGAACAGATTTTTATATTAAATTTTATCGCTATATTTTGAACATTGCACACGTGTTTCTTTTCCTTCTTGGGTGACATTTACTCTTTACAGTGAATTAGTTCTACACTGTGACATATCACATTTAAAATCTCTAAATATATGGCACATATGTAACACATATTACAGTGTCCTTATATGGACACCTTCCATCAGGAACAAAACTCAAAGAGCTTTCTGGAAGGGATACAGAGTCAAGCAATTAAAGATAAAAGTCAGCAATGCTTTTACAAGTTGACAAAATGAAAATGTACTTTAGAGCAAGCCAGGAGCTTCAGTCTTCCAAGAAATGAAGCTGAGCCCTCAACTGATTTAAACTAGTATAGTTTTGCAAAGTATATGGACCTATCATTTGGTTCCAATTTATCAACTCTGGAGTTGCACAATCCCAGTGCATCTTGAGTTGTGCAGCTTAAAAGTTAAGATATCACTTATACAATTTGATGATCAAAGACATACACATCCATATGCAGGATGAGGAAGGCTAAGGCCCACTTGGAATTAAATCTGGTAAGGGATAGAAAAGACAACAAGAAGGGCTGCTTCAAGTATATCAGTAGCAAAAGGAAGATTAGGGAAAATGTGGGCCTGGTGCTGAATGAGGTGGGTGCCCTGGTGACAGAGGATTTAGAGAAGGCAGAGTTACTGAAAGCCTTCTTTGCTTCAATCTTTACTGCTAAGGGCAGCCCTCAGGAATCCCAGCCCTTGGAGGTAAGACAGAAAGTCCTGAGAAAGGAAGACTCTCTCTTGGTCCATGAGGACTGGGTTAGACATCATTTAGGCAAACTGTGTGCCCACAAATCCATGGGCCCTGATGGGATGCACCCACAAGTGCTGAGTGATGTGGCTGATGTTATTGCTAAGCCACTCTCCATTGTCTTTGAAAGGTCATAGGGAACAGCAGAGTTGCCTGAGGACTGGTAGAAAGCCAATGTCACTCCACCCTCCAAAAAGGGCAAGGAGGACCCAGGAACAACAGAGCAGTCAGCCACACCTCCATTCCTGGAAAGGTGATGGAACACCTCATTCTGGAGGTCATCTGTAAGCAAGCAGACGAAAAGAAGCATATCAGGAGTGATAAGCATGGATTCACCAAAGGGAAATCATGCTTTACCAATCTGATAGTCTTCTATGATGGCATCACTGGCTGCTTAGGTGAAGGGAGAGCAGTGGATGCTGTCTATCTTGACTTCAGCACAGCTTTTGACAGTGTCTCCCGTAACATCCTCATAGGTAAGCTCAGGAAGTGTGGGTTAGGATTAGCAAACAGTGAGGTGGATTCAGAACTGGCCGAACAGAGCTCAGAGGGTTGTGAACAGTGGCACAGACTCTAGTTGGAAGCCTGTAGCTAGCGAGCTCCCCAGGGGTCAGTACTGGGCTTCTTGAACACCTTCATCAATGACCTAGATGAAGGGACAGAGGGTACTCTCAGCAAGCTTGCTGATGATACAAAACTGGCAGAAGCGCCTGGTTGTTCTGCCAATGACTTGGGCCAACAAGAATGATAACCATCAGAAAGACAAACCAATAAGTAGAACATATTGACAACAAGAAAGTTATGCCATGAATGAGCACCGGGGGTACAAACAAGTCAACCAGTTCATATACAATCGACACCACCCACAACGATCCCACAAAAGACACAATTCGACCCACAACAGGCAGTATAAACAGTGAGCCAAGGCTTCCCATAGTTGGCCAGGGAAACAGTCAGACCAGAAAGCCAAACAAATAAGACAAAGGTGCCCACATGGCGACTCCCACCTGTTTAGCCTGCATTCACTAAGGTCTGAACTGACCAGGGCCCAGCTCCAGGGAGAGTCAGGAGGTCTGCCCTGAACCAGGAAGCTCTGTGGAGTGCTCTCCACAGACAGACACTCCTGACTCCCTGCCAGTGGTCCCAGCTTTTATCCCCAAGCAGACCCCTGACCTTTGTCAACTCAGTGCGGGACCCCTGGGGCTCATTTCCCTTCTGGCTCTCCCTGCAGGGCCGGCCGCACCCTGGGGGGAAGCTATAAGGCAAACTCACCTCCTCTGTATGAAGGGCTGTGGGAATCACCCATATGTCAACCTTAATTCGGGGCTCGGGGTTCAGACCCCAGCATTTCACTGGTACAATGTAAGGCTATGCTGTTATTCAGCAAGTCTTGGACATGCTGGAAAGCTGGGTGGAGGGGAACCTAACGAAGTTCAACAAAGGCAAGTGTAGTGTCTTACACCTGGGGAGGAATACTCCCATGCACCAGTACAGGTCAGGGCTGGACTGCTGAAAGGCAGCTCTACAGAGGAGGACCTTGGAGTCCTCATGACAACAAGTGAACTATGAGCCAGCAGGATGCTTTTGTAGCCAAGAAAGCCAATGGTCTCCTGGGGTGTAATAAGAAGAGTATGACTGAGTGAGGTGATCGTTCCACTCTGCCCTGGTGAGGCTGCCTCTGGAATACTGTGTCCAGTTCTGGACTTCTATTTCAAGAGAGACAGAGAACTACTGGAGAGAGTCCAGAGGAGGGCTGCAAGGGTAATTAGGGGGCTGGGGAGCATCTTTCTTATGAAGAAAAGCTGAAACACCTGGGTCCATTCAGACTGGAGAAGACTGAGAGGGGATGTTTTCTGTGTTTATACATATCTGAAAGGTGAGTATTAAGGGGAAGGGGCCAGTCTCTTTTTTGTGGTGCCCAGTGACTGAACAAGGTGCAACAGGTACCAAGTGGAACATAGGAGGTTCCAATTAAACACTGAAAAATTCTTTTACTCTGAGGCTGACAGAGCACTAGAACAAGCTGCCCAGGGAGGCTGTGGAGTCCTCTTCTCCGGGGATATTCAAAACTTGCCTGGACACGTTCCTGTGCAACCTGATCTAGGTGAACCTGCTTTAGCAAAGGGGTTAGATGAGATGATCTCCAGAGGTCCCTTCCAACCCCAACCATTTTGTGATTCTGTGATACAAGGAGTGCTAGTGAGGACAAAAAAAGTCCCGGTGACCTTTTGATGACAGCCTTCTCCTTCAGAACATTTTATTAGACATGTACCCTGACTAAAACATGCACCAGCACTTCTCTTGAGCTCTTCCTCTCTTGTCTTGCAGAATTTATTTTCTATATGAACAGCTGACTGTTCACAAGTGAATGTAATTTACTTATTCAAAACATTTTCTTCAAGCTAACCAAACCCTACCAAATTCAATTTAGCTTCAAATTATCGATCCTGCTTATATCTTTACACCCCTAAACCTTGCTTCCCTCAGCCTCCATAATTCATTTATTTATTAAAGCAAAAGTCTGCTTTCTTCACCTTATTAAATAAAAAAGAAGCCCTCACATTCCTAATGTGTTCATTTTAGGGAGAGAATCAACATAAGCTTTGTTGAAGAAGAGGTTGTTCATAAAGTCATGGGTTTGCTAAAACAGGGCCACCTTAGTTACAGGTAGTCCTAGAGCCATAATACCTGTAGACCAGCCTTTTTGATTTAGGTACTTCAGAAATGAACCTCTAAAAACAATTAGCCTGCTTTTGGACTGAAACAGCTCAGCACTGATGATATGGCAGTTCCCACAGCAGCCCAGAACTGAGATGGTTTGTCTTTGGTTCAGGTCCAGCTTCTCACATCCTCTCACAGATTTAATTGTCAAGAGATGTGAACTGGCTTGTAACCTTCAGTCTTAAATTTTACCTGCTATTACTGATCTTAAAAATCAGATTAAAACCTTCTGCGCTATTTTGTGGCAAATATCAAAGGTTTCACGCAAAATTCAGAATGCAACCAGCATGTCCTAGTCTCTCATGAAGGACTTTCTTTCCATAAGAAAGCATCAAACATACACTTGCAGATCTGAAAAAAAAAAAAGCTTTCAGTAGGACTGTTTGTCAGTATACTGTCTAGATATTTCATACCTGAAATCAGCTTTGAATTCATGGCAAGACTTTAACACCAGAGCATCATTCTATGATGGCAAAACAGCTCTGCCTTTTGGTACATTTCCTAAAAAGAGCATGCACATCCTGACTATAGCTGCTTACCGTTTCAAAACCACCAAAACAAAAACCTCCCGTGCGAAGAACTGTGTTTGTTATAAGCTTCAGTATTGCCATGAAAACACCTTAGCAAATGTTCTGCTCCATGCCCTCTGAGGTAACACAGAGAGGCTGATAGTGTCTCTGCTTTGTAGTACTTCAAGGACAAAAACCTTGCAGAGTCAAAGGAAATAAGGCAAAGAAGAAGGGAATTATGTTTCCAAGCTCCAGGCAAGAATAATTTTGAGTTGTCCAGACTACAACATCTTTTGCTCTAGACATGAGAACTGTCTGTAGCACACACTTCTGCAAGTGCTACCTTCCCTTTCCCCACAAGTTTTCTGCTCCTCTCCCATGTCAGTCCTAGCAACCATGAGGCAAGCTCAAGCAGCTCTCAGATCAAGCTTAAATTGACCTTTTTTCTCTCCCTTTTCTCTTTCTTTGGAGATAGTCTTCACACGGATCAGTGAGTCACTCCTCTGAGGCAGCAGAGCTGGCAGAGGGGAGGCAGTGGGAGCAGGCAGCGGGTGTGGAGGAGACACAGAAGGCAAGAACTGCTCCCTCCACCAGTGGTGCAGCTTTATGGCCAGGTTACTCCCTGCTAACCTGGCTTCTGACCCCCCAGTGAGGTGCCTGGTCTCCCCTCATATCCCTGCCCCTCTCTGCTCCACCCACATACATCTGCTGGTGCAACTGCTTCTCCTGGCTCCTGCCAGCCTATACCTGGAATGTTAGCTGGGTTATGATAAAAACACATAAATAACCTTGGGTACCAATGCTGTCGTTCCTTCCCACTCCTCCAAGAATCAGGATGCACAGGCTGACTTTTTCCTTTTCTCCATATCTGACACTAGGCTGTTTCTCTTTCATGCTTAAGCAAGCTTAGGTCTGTAGAGGGCTTCTAAGATATGATTCATCTGACCTGTTTTACAAATCTAGTTTAGGATGAGATGAATCATGTCCTACAACTGTTTATTCCTCTCCACAGACTGCAAAGGGAGCTTGGGGACACTGACTCACATTTAAACCTCTGCATTATAAACCTCAAAAATTAGTTGATTTGAGTCCCAGCATTCAGTTCCAATTAATAATGAACACAGAATGAGAGAAAAATCAGAGAACTGGGCATGCATGCATATGATTCAGTGTTATTCACCATACTCAAGATTAGGAAAAAAAAAGAGAGTGAGAAGTTCCAGGAGGGTCTTGCCAAAGGCTCACAGATACCTGGGTAATACAAAGAAAATTCATGCTGGAAAAAGATAAGGAGTTTTGCAGGGAGTGTTTAAATTCATTTCATATTGTAAATGCCTCTGAAATAACTGACTTTCAACAGAAAAAAATCGAGATATTGTTGCACACTCTAACAGACAAATGCATCCTTAGAGCCACAGAAGGTAAAGAAAATTGTAGTGGCTGGGCTTGGTGCCACTAAGTATGTACATGCACATAACAGACTGAGCTTAAGCAAACCGCAAGACAGTATAATTTCTAAAATAATGACAGTGTAGCTATGCATCCCAGGTGAGAACTGGCAGTTTTGCTCCTGCTCTATAAATCTCACAGCTCTTGCAGCTACTAATCTGCTGCAAAGATCTTACTAGCTAGCAAAGTGATAGCATAAAGAAGTGCAGAAGAATAAAATACCAAGAATAGAACCAGTCTCTTGATGGCTGCCTTGCAGGCTGACATGTACACTGGATTTCACCTCCTTTCTCTTTTTACCTCTATACAAATGAGTACTTCTGATTATTTTTTGGGATGTATTCGTATAAGAAATGTTCTAGGGTTTTTTAATTCAAGGTGGGTTAATCTAGGAAACTTTAGATCTCCCTCTCTTATCCCAGTCCTGTTTTGTTGCTTTGCTATTCTTCTCAACTCACCTCCCTTGCTCGTCCTCCAGAACTTTTAATATGATCAGTTTAATGTAGTGTCCCTGTTCAGTGATGGGGCCTTAAAGCAATTATCTTTCATAGCACTCTTTGGAGTTTCTGGAGATATTTTCATCAGCTAAACTAATTTTTAAAAAGTGCTGATGAGATATTCCTCCAGGTCTGAAATTCTCACCTGCAGAAGGAGCAGCACTGTGTCAGTGATGGCAGCCAAGCTCGTTGGATCAGTGAAAAGAGATGTATAGCATTGTTAAATGCTCAAGTAACAAGTGTGTGGATCTATTTCTGAGTACATGTGCTCTCTGGGTAGCTGGGGGGAAACAAGGAGCACATAGAAAGGTCTGCCTTTTTTGAGGCAATAGTCACAGCACTGTTTTTTCCTTTAGTGCATACCTTTCAGGGACAAGCCTTTAAGAGGGGGTAGGGAGAAAACAGATACTCGCTAGACTGCTTACACGTAACTCCATTATATAAAAACTGGATTTTTTTTTCCATTCTCTTACCAAAGGAAAACTCAGAAAGACAAACCTCTTTTAAATTTTGCATCCTATGAAGGGGATTAATAATGTATGAAATTATTCTTCCTACACTTTCTGATGTATTACCAGCACTTGGTTAATGAAGAAGCCAGAAATTCTCCTCACCATAGAGTACAATTTCAAATATGCTCAATAGCTGTGATCCTGAGAGTACAAAGAAGGGGAGTAGAGAACTGCAACTGGTAGGATGCTGGATCTGGGACTTATGAAGATTTTTTTATTTCTGCTTAATGCCAAACCAGCATTTTTCATGAACATAACCCTTTGAATACTGGGAAAGAAATCAGATAACAACGTTTATGCAACTGAGCATACTATTCTAGCAGACTACTTTTAACAGCAGGTCTGGATCTGAATGCAAGCTTTTGAACACATTTAAGAATTGCTGCAGAGCCCCAGCTTAGCAGCGCTGTGAGATCAAAAGGCTGTGATGCAAAATTTTGGTGCAGCATGCTGCAACATATAAAAACCACACTGCCTGTTTTTAGCAGATTCTCATCCACCATAGTGCCTCCTTATGTCTGTGTTCAGGGCTCAGCTCCACTTACACGTGCAGAGGGCTGAATCTGGCCTTTGATGCCGTGGCAGGTATTGTAAAACCCAGCCCAGAACCGGGTAGAGTGGTGGGTCCCCTTCTGACCCCCCCACCTCCCCACCCCTCAGCTGGGAAAGGGCAGCGCAGCTGACCCGGCACCCAGCTGGGACACTGCCTCGGCTCTGCCTGGGGGAAGGGGGAGCAGGGCTGAAGGGGGAGCAGGGCTGCAGGCAGCCCCAGCATGCCGTGCCAGCACAGGGGCTGTCTGCTTCCTCCAGTCACTCCACACAAGCCACGCAGATCTCCTCCATCACTGCTTTTGGGGCTGAAGTAAATTTGGTCAGCTATGTATGTAGATCTGGAACAACACATTTTTAACGGGCAGGTACAGTGGTAATTTAGGGGTGAATTATATATTTGGGTTAGCAGCTTGGCTGCTTTGTTGTTTGGTTCTTTCAAATCACTTGGATAGCAGCCATCAACACTCTGATTTATCTCAATTTAATTTTTCAACTTTTTCAGACCTTTGGCCATTGGTAATTCAATTTCTGGCAACTGCAGATCTTCACTCCCTATTATAAGTTACACCCCAAGGCAGACATACTGCCATCTGCACTGTAATGGTGGTGGTAGCTAGTGGATGCAAAGAGGCAAGTGTCCAGATGCCACTTAGGCTCAGAAACAGCTTTAATATATAAATGATGTCTGGAAAATTTATTCAGAAATACCATCTGAATCCAAATATCAACCTCTCAGAAACTTTAGGGTACTCTCCCAAGGGATCCCTCCACAAAGGATCCCCTCTGCATAGTGCTTGTCCCAACAGCCTTAGTGCATGTAGAAAACTAAGTATTTTCCTTTGCCCAGCCTCCAAAATCATTAAAGGAGGAACTAATCCTCATCCAGTCATCCTTCATACACACTCACTTCATTTCCCTCATCTTCCCTTATGCTCTCTTCCCATTCTCCATGCTTTCCAGAAGACATCTGGTTTCAGGAGGAAAGCAAACAATCAACTCCTGCTTTCCTGAGAAACACATCCCGCTCCCAGCAGCTCTCCACAGGCTGCAGGCACAGTGCTGCTGCATCTAAGAGCTGGAAGGCATCATCCCCTCTCCAGTGAGACTGGGAATGACACACATCTTCACCTGAATTAAAAAAGTATTATCAAATTTTAGGCAGAAATTACTACAAAATCTTTCTAAAAACTCCACAAAGATGCAGCCTGCAGAGAGAGCGGTGGAAAGAACACCTGGGCTGGCTGAAGTGTGGCTACCTTTGTAGCACAGGGCTCCGGCAAGAAGAGGGAACCTCATCCCACCTGGGTGCAGCACAGACCAGCACCAGCACAGCCCATCTTCCTGACCTCCTGTATGACACAAGGTCTGACCCTACTCACTCCCAGGTTGAAGCTATAATTTCTTGGTGAGCTATTAGCTGAGGGAAGCTGGTGAGAAACAAGGGTGCTACTTCTTCTCCATAGGGATAGTTATTTTCAGATGTGGAAAACTCATGTGGTCACAGGTCCTTCCTGATCAGGTCCTCTGATGAGAAAGGAGGACAATAGTAGTTATCTTACATAATAACCAAGGGTCTGGAGAGTTGTTCATGATACCCCAGGAAAATTTCTTTGTTGCCTTCTATGTCACCTTGGATAAATATTTAGATGTATAAACTGAAAAGAAATTGGTATTTCCTAAGCAGAGATACACTTGATATCAACCAGGCAGAGTTTCATCTGTCTCTACCCAAATGGTACAGTATCTGCCTATTAACACAGCTTCAAAGTTACTGGACTTCACAGTGAGAAAGTTGTAATGTGCTCCTTTTTGATAGGCACAGATACCTATGGTACACATCCAAACAGTCTGCGTGGATAACCTCCCACACTACTCAGCCTTCATTTCTGTTTAAAAATTACCTTCCCAAAGAGAATGAGGTGAAGCAGAACGACTTCAAGCTCACTAATACCCATTCTCTATTAAACTGCCCTGAAAGTCATGAAGAAAAAGGTAAACTGATCACAAATACTTCCTGTCCCTATTTTGGAGACAACTGTATTGTTGTTCTCTGAAGACATCTCTTTGCTCTTGCCTTAGCCAAGTCAATGCGGAGGAAAGGGAAGCCTGAGCCAGAGAGAAGAGAGAACAATTTAAGATTCTTGGGCAACCAGGAATGTAGTTTTGCTGGAGGACAATATTCACTTTCCACAGCATTTTGGTTTTGTGGAATAAAGGACTTGCTACTGCTTGGCATTGTTTTTTAGGAGATTTAAATTTCAAACAGAAACAAATCCTTTAAGATGCTTGACTTGCATTGTTCCAGATTGCTACATTCTTCAGCTCTAATCAACCCAGTTTTGATCTTTTGAGATATATTTTCTTAACATAAGCAGAAGCTATATTGCTTCTGCATAAGCTGTGACTCACAGCTATGTTTTTATACTACTTTAATATAGGATTGTTTTCAAAACTCTCTCAAAAACCCTATGTATATCAGCAAAGACTTTAATTTTTTTTTTTCTTTTCAGAATTGCCAATGCTGACATGTATTTTATCCTTGGTGACTGTGGCTGCAATATTCAGCCAATAATTTTTTCATCTCAGTTGGAGTGAGCAGCAACCATTAAAAGGCAGAGTGTGCAATCAAGGCATGTGAGTGACTACTGATGACATTTCAAAAGTTACAGGTTACGTTTCACCTGCAAAGCTGAGTAAAAGACACTCGTACTCCATGCTCGGGGCAGGGAGTCGTTCCACACTCCTCTAGCCTGACAGGGTCAGTTTGCCCACAGCACGAGCAGTTTCTCACTCCCCTTTGCCCATGGTTTCCTGACTACTGTGCTTTACAGCTGAAGTGAATCCAGTCTTAGGAAGGGCCAGTTTATGCTGCTCCTTTTTTTACTGGGAATAGGGTCACGGTGTGTTTTGTGTAATAACCTGGTAGGACAGCTTAGCCTGAAGCAGAAATCCAGGACAACATCTTTCCTCCTCTGTATCACTTCTCTATTAATACTGCAGTTGCATTCTTGTATTCTTTCAGTCCCTCTCTAAAATCTGGGTTTGCTTGTGGTAAGAGAGGGCATAAATTACACATTTATCTTTTCAACTGAATTCTGTCTTCTGGAGCTTTACAGTGAAAAGAGGGGGGAGAGGATGTGTCTGTTACCTACAAAACAGTGGGAGCAATCCTTCTTGTGGCTGGAAATACACCTCTCAAGAAAAATGTGTGTCATGCATTAATTCCTGGCAGAATCATCTTATGTGTCAGTTTAAACTGTAAGATTTTGTTTTAATTACAAGTGGGTAAATAAGATCAAGCTATTAGTGGGCAACTGACAAAACTGATAAGGGAAGGGAAGGGAAGGGAAGGGAAGGGAAGGGAAGGGAAGGGAAGGGAAGGGAAGGGAAGGGAAGGAAAGGAAAGGAAAGGAAAGGAAAGGAAAGGAAAGGAAAGGAAAGGAAAGGAAAGGAAAGGAAAGGAAAGGAAAGGAAAGGAAAGGAAAGGAAAGGAAAGGAAAGGAAAGGAAAGGAAAGGAAAGGAAAGGAAAGGAAAGGAAAGGAAAGGAAAGGAAAGGAAAGGAAAGGAAAGGAAAGGAAAGGAAAGGAAAGGAAAGGAAAGGAAAGGAAAGGAAAGGAAAGGAAAGGAAAGGAGGGAAGGGAAGGGAAGGGAAGGGAAGGGAAGGGAAGGGAAGGGAAGGGAAGGGAAGGGAAGGGAAGGAAAGGAAAGGAAAGGAAAGGAAAGGAAAGGAAAGGAAAGGAAAGGAAAGGAAAGGAAAGGGCTATTAATTCTGTAACACACACCGAGTAAAAAATCTTGAAAGCTAAAGTGCTCTGCTAAAGTGCTCTGCAAAAGCACCAGCAAGCTGGAAGAAGGAAACTTTCACTTGGAATGAAAAGCCTGTGGCTTAACAGAAAATTCTATCACATAGCTCCAAAATCAAATGCAGATCAAAACCCATGTCTGGTTTAGTAGAACCCTAAAAATGCTCTGGATCATACATAGATATTCCAACTTAAGTTTCCTTAGGATACAAATCAATAAGAAAAAAAGTTTTAAAAATGTGTATTTCTCAGCATCACTCAACCTCTTCTAGAAACAGCAGGAAAAGCTCCAATATGGTCCAAGAGAGCAAAACTTACCACTTTCACAGTTTGAGCAATCTTATTCCTTTCAAACACTCAGAAAGAAAAACACAGACTGCAGAGCCTTGTAAGACACAATTCTAGAAAAGCCACTAGTCATGAGAAACCCTGACATAGGTATGCAGGTGAATCAGGAAAGATCATCACACAACACAACTTATGTATTTAAACCATCACAAGGTTAGAAGAGCCATAGAAAAAGGTGTGATTTTTTTTTCTTCAAGTAGCAAGATTCTCATAGGCCCTTACTGCTGTTACAGTTTAGTGGGATCCCTTTGAAGCAAAAGGATGAGCCATCATGTTCCAGAACATCAAAGCAGGCAAACAACGACACATTAGTGTGGCAAATGCTCCCACTTCCAATTATCTGCTCACAGCCCCACACTCCTGCGAGGCAATGTGGGCAGCACACTGATGGAGACAGGGATGGCCTGACAGATACAAATACTTGGTCTGCAATGGTAATAAATGGTAGGACAATTAGATTTGCAACAAAGCATGGAACTGAAAAATTTCTAATTCAGAGACTAGATCACATTTCACAATCTACCTGAAAAGGATGCAGTGGGAAAAACTGTCATGAATTTTGAAAAAGCATTAAAAAATCATCAGACCATGCAAATCACATCTCTGTAACCTATGAGCTATTTCCTGGACACTTATCACATTTATTCCAGCAGTCTCTGTCCTCGATCCATTAAAATGTAGCATTAGCTGGAGAAAGTACTTGGTGCAATTACAGTGTTTGAGAGCTGCTTGAACCCAAGGTTTCAAATAACTTTGTAAGCAAAATTGCCAGAGTTTATCAAGAAGGGTAAAATACAGCAAAATAATTATATACATTTGTAATTAATTTTCTCTGCTGAAAACCAAAAATTGATCTGTGACAAGTAATTATTAAGAAATCCTAAGAGTGAAATACAATGGAAATTTTCTAAATTGATTTAATGGTTGACTCACTTTAATTAGTGGCAAATTATTTACTGCAAGTTCTCTAATCACTTTCTACTTACAAAAGGGAGCCCCAGTCTTGGTTGGGCTACAGAAATCACTGCAATAATGAACAATAAAAGATGTTATCCAATCCTTATGGTTCTGTCTGGGTTTGTGGAAGACAAAGCAAAAGAGCTGGAAGACTCTCCTTTTTATTTTACTGTGTAAGGTTACATACAAGCAATCTATCTGCAACTAAAGTTAGGAAGCATGGAGTGAGCAGATCATCACAAATCATGGGTTCATCCACATGCACCAAGTCACACCCCTTCATAAACTTAACAGTTTCTACTTTAGAAATACATTTTTTTCTCTTATGGGAATCTCATTTCTCCACTTTTCTCACTGGTGGGAAACTTTTTCTAACTTCTAGCCTTAACCTATTCATGCCTAATTTATACCTCATTGGTTTTGTAAATGCTTTTTTTTGCTATAAATGTATTTATACTGGTTTTATTATTTGCCCCATTGACATATACACAGGCAGCACAGCTATCCTCTCTCACATTCAATCATTTTTTTGACAAACCCAGCTAAGTTCATTTAGTCATTTTTTTGCTAAAGCACACTGTTTACTTCAGAAAGCTTTCTCTATTTTAGCTTGCATTCATCTTTGCTGAACACTCGGAGCAAGACTTTGTATTTTAGATGGAAATCAACATAAGTTGGTATTGATATTTCCTAATTTCTTTTGGGTATACACCATCAAATACATCTTAGGATCATTTATCTTTATATGAAAGTCTAAGCTGGCACAGCAGTGGCTTACATTTGTCACCTTTAGTCCTCCTAATAACACTGAATCCACTGATGTCCTCCTTTTCCTCAGTTATATTTAACAGACAAGCTTTGAGTTTATACTTGAAAACTTTTTTTATTTATTTTATGTTATGGCTCAGGGAAGCCTTTTGATACCAAACAGACAAAAAGCATCTTAGTATTAACATTTTGCAGCTTATTAGCACATCATACTTCTGCTGAATTTCACTGCACCACGCAGAGCTTCATCTGAGGTGATTAAAATTTAATATCAAGACGTTCAGCTAAGCCACACTGAAAAATCTGCCATTAAAATTCTTTTAAGTCTCATCGTATCAATCCAGGAAAAAAATCAACTATGACAGGCTTGGAATAGTTCACATCTAAATAATGGGTTTTGTCCTGTATATGGGGCGTATCAAAAGTTACCACCAAACGTCACAGCAATATTTAACATACTACCCCTTCTTCTTTGTTAGATCTTTCGGGGACATAGGAAGCAAAATGGGAGGGCAGGAGAAAGTTAAATGTTTTGAGGTAAAGTTTGCTGGTATCACAAAATGGAAAAAAAAAAAAAAGAGACAGATAAAAAACATCAAGAATGAAAAAGAAAATACATGATAGCTATAGTTATGTGAAGAATACAACAGGAATGAATTTGATTTTACTTAGTTGGAAGAAAGCAAACAAGAGAAGAAAGTTTTGAAAAACTTTATCTCAGAAATGCTTCAGTGGCCATGAGGAATGATGAAAAAAGATAAACACAAAGAGGGTGGGGGTTGGAGTGGAGTTTTTTGGTCTGGATTTTTGTACAATGGAGGTTTCTTTTTTTGTTGTTGTTGTTCTTTTTCCTTTTCTTTTTTTACTGGTAATAAATGATAACACGTAAACAGTGCCTAGCTCTTGGAGGACTGCACCTCTGTTTTTATCTTTCATTCTAACCAGAGGAATCAAAGTGCTCCAGAGCCATCATGCCAGCCACAATCAGCACATCATGTATCTCTAGCTGCACCGGCCTGGCCAAGCCCCTGGCAGCAAACTCCCATCCAGGAACTATGCAGCTATGAGAATAAAAGCCCCTTTCCTGACTGCAAACTTCTTTAACATTTTACATTACTCCCACCTTCTTGTTTGATAAACAATGTTAACACAAGCCTATATTATCATAGAATCCTTTAGGTTGGAAGAGACCTTTAAGATGAAGTCATTATATTTCTACATATTTTTGTACTTCCTTTGTCATTATTGTGCATTGTCCTACCAATGCATATGTCCTATCACAGTTTCCACTGATCCATCGTATCTCTTTTGACTGGTGACTGTTTTGTTCTAGCATCCTATCATATTCTTCTCTACCACACACCCAGTTACAGTGAGAGAATAGATTGTCAATTCAAAGCTTTTCATCTTTCATATTTTGGGCCTACCAATGAAAGCAAAATTAGTTTCCAGTGTTCAGACAGTTCCTGCACTGAACCTCTGGGCAAGCTTGCCTGACTTACCCACAGTGGGTAATTGAAATTGATGGCTACATCTGCAACAACCACTTGCTGGCTTGCTCCAGTTACCTGAGGAACCAGATGACCATCTTGCTGTACAACCTTTCTCCAGGATCTGACAGACCTGGGAGATCTCACAGCAATCAGTGGAACATCAAAGAGGTCATCTCCATCCCACCAGACCTGGTGAGACAGGCAGGCCTTCTCTGACCCTCCTCTAAGTTCATGAGTCCAATCCCAACATCTTAACAGGATGCATTAGATACCAGCACAATCACTCATGAACATGTTCTTACTCTGGCATGATGCTTATGGATTTAAAATGCAGGACATGTTTAAATGGATGAATAGCAAGCAGGTCGTGTGCAGTTTATATTTTCTATTTTTCCTTTAATGGAATTCTGCTATGTTAGAAAGCATCTTAATGAAACAAACACAGGAAACAAGCAGAAGTTGCTTGAAAATTAGAGTTAATTATGCATTAACTGCAAGTCTTGTACACAATGGTCTGAACACAGTACTTAACACATTTTTCATCAGAAATTTAATGATAAAAACAAAGCAAATTGCTTTTTGCCCTTCTTACAGTTGTATAAAAGCATTAATTAACTGGTTTATTAATAGGGAGAAAGTCAGTAAGGTATTAGCATTTGGGTATTCTTTCTGTGTCTCACTTTAATTCATTTGGAGCACTTTCCCAACACACACAGTGCTGACATAGCTCTGTTCCTACTGAAATTAACAGATATTTTACCCTAGATATGGGCAAGATAAGAAAAATTACAAGGAAATCTGGAAAAAACAAACAAACAAACGAAAAACCAAACCAAACCAAACAAACAAAAAATCCCAACCCCTAAAGAGAATATCTAACCCTATATATCCAACATCACTGCTTCAGAGAGGAATTTTGGTTTCCTGGTGGTCAGAAGATGATGGTAGGCTCTTTCAGTAGAAGCTCTGGAAGATGATCTTCCTTCAATGACTGTATTTGGAATACAGGAATCTGCATATTTGCTTAGATCATTATAATACACAAGCATGACAAGAAAACAAAGAGGCATGGCCAGCAGATGGAGAGAGGTGATCCTGCTGCTCTACTCTGCCCTGGTGAGACCTCAGCTGGAGTCCTGTGTCCAGCTCTGCATCCGCCAGCAAAAGAAGGACGTGGAGCTGTTGGAACATGTTCAGCAGAGAGCCACAAAAATGATCAGAGGGACAGAGCACCTCTCCTATGAGACAGGCTGAGGGAATTGGGGTTGTGCAGCCTGGAGAAGAGGAGGCTCCGGGGAGACCTTATAGCAACCTTCCAGTACCTGAGAGGGGCCTACAAGAAAGCAGGGGAGGGACTATTCACAAGGGTTTGTAGTGACAGGACAAGGGGTAGTTGTTTTAAGCTAGAAAAGCGTAGATTGAGGTCAGACATTAGGAAAAAGTGTTTTAATATGAGGTTGGTTGATCACTGGAACAGGTTACCCAGAGAGGTGGTGAAGCCCCCATCCCTGGAGACATTCAAGGTCAGGCTTGATAGGGCCCTGAGCAATGTGACCTAGTTAAGAGATGTCCCTGCTTATTGTAGGGGGCTTGGACTGGATGGCCTTTAGAGCTCCCTTCCAACCCAATAACATTCTATGATTCTATTCCCACTTTTTTTATATCATAATTGCTAGCAGTTACGTGAAATTAATGAGTACTAAGAAAGTAAGTGAGATACCCAGTTTTACAGGTCAGAGTTATCTTGAAGAGTAGTAGCTAGAAATTTTACAGTTCTCCTGTAAAAGCAGATGCCTAGATATAATGAAAATTATCCAGGAGAGACTGCATTATTTGTGCCTGGCGTTCTACTTCTACTATGATGCTGAAAAATGAAACTGATTTACCTGCTTATCCTCATCTACCCTAGCTTTTGTTCTTTTCCTAAGAACCCACTGACCTGTATAACTATCCTGGTCGATCTTCATATCATAGCAGTCTTTTCAGAGGCTCAGTAATCTCATTAATTTATATTTCAGAATGAGAAATCTTTTTGGAAAGGTAGGGTACTTTGATCTAAGCCTAGCCAAGATGAAAAATCCATCTCTTCTGGAAATTTTTATTCTATTTATTTTTTTTTATGTTTTATTATCCTTGTTACTAAAGCTGATTTCTCATTTGACATTATCTGCTGTCAACTGAAGGACATAGCTCAGACAATACCTTCCCTGCACTGAGTTTTCAAATCCAGTTCCAGGCTTCACAGGAGACCACACATCATACAATCACCTTTATAACCATGAGAAACACTGTATTATGACCAGTTAGTTTTCAGCTCCCTAAATGCTTTTGTTATGCCTCTTTTTTTCCCCCCACCGCTGCTAAAAGCCCTTCAATTTTAGTACTTTTTGTATTTTTCTCTTAAAATTTATGACAGTGGACTGTGCTATTCCAGGAAAAAAATCTGCAGGGTCCGACAGAAACTGAACACAGATTTTTTGCCTGGGGTGTAAACTGGCAATATACAAGCTGGCTCTGGTCTGGAATTTGATGTGGAACTGTGCATAAGCAAATGGACTTGGCAAATAGTCGGGTAACACCTAACTTTTCCTCTAAGGCACTTTCTCCAGTTATTCAGTCTTTTCCTTGATCCACCCTTACACTTTCCCCAGTTTTTCCAATACTTTATGAGTGTGTATACATACATGTATGTACACACATATATTTTGTTGGATTGAGTCTGATTCTGGGAGTGTCATTAAAGAGATACACATATTCACAGATACGGGTTTTGGTGTGCTGCTCTTTCTTTCGATTTTGCACAGCGCTGCACAAAGTATGCATTCTCACTTCCCTTAATCTTAGGGGTCATGGGGGTTTTTTGATCCATTTTTGGTTTAGGGTTCTTTTCTTATTTTTTATTTTTTTCTGTTAAAAGAGATTGATGCATATAATTAATGAGAGTGCATAGAAGAAGATCTAAGGCAAGTCCTTGACTTGCCTACTTACTATTGTGAGGCTTACGGGCTAGCCTGATTTATTAACAGTGAAATTATTCTAATGCAAAGCAAGTAATTTATCAGGCATGTAATTTGGGGGGTGAACTTTTTTTTTCTTTCTTTTCCAGGCCAGACTCTAACTCTGCCAACTGGAGCCACCTCCCTCTCTGCCCAGAAGCCTCAACCACTTCCAAAGAAACATCAGGAAAGATAATTTTCTACTCACTACTTTGCATCAACACCGTTCATGCAGCTCTGAAGCTTTTGACCAGATTTTTATTGAGCTTTTCCAGGTAATGGACTTTGGTGTGGGATCAAGCACAAAGAAGATAGGAAGAAACTGAAAAGCAGAGGCGGCAACAGGGATTCAAATGCCAAATAAACCAACATCAGGTGCTGTGGGGAGGTGTCTCAGGAGCTGGAGAAAATTTCAGCTTGGAGTGTTTGGTTGATCCCTCCTTCCACACCTGGCCTAGCGAGGTTACAGATAGTATTTATGGAATGTTTTCTCCCCGGAGCAGTTTCTGTGCCCCTGCTGAAGATGCCCGCTGCCTGCCCGGGCACACGTGCCCACCGCACTGCCCCGCACAGCTGCCGGGTGCTGCGTGGGCCAAGCACCAGCTTCTGCCAGCAGGTACCCAGCACGGCGACAGCCTCCTTCGCCCTGAAGACACCCAAACTGAGGAAGACCAAGCTAGGCTGTGGCACAATTCAACCCAGCGTTTTTTGGAAATGCTGTGCTGTTACAGAGCAGAGCAAGGAACCTGTTCTCTAGGAAAACGGATCGTTGTTAGATAAAAACTACAAGGGAATAGCTATGAAAAATATGTCAGAGCTGTACTGCAGGGCTTGGCGGCATTTCCCTCGTACTCATTAGTGATACTAATTCCAAAGCCTTGCCACAATACGCTGATAGGATATCGCTGCAATACTGTAAGCTGTTGGTAAGAATTCAAAACATGACAATCAAAACAGTTCTCTTTATATATGATTAGAACGTTTATTTGCTTGTTCAACGCAAAAATAAGTAGTAAAAGCAACCAGGAGCTGGGAAGGCAGCCAAGCAATAAAATGGATTGAGTGCCCAAATACATAAAAATCGTATCCACAGCTTTCAAACATTCTCTCAAAAGCAGAAAAATGACTCTTCAAGGTTACCAAACAACCTGGTTAGACAGGATGGCGAACCTGCTGTTAAACACAAGACAAAGTTCATCTGTGAAGTGTACCTAATACAATTACTGGTTGCTCAAAATAGCATGCACCTCCATAAATCTGTCTCTGTTTAAGCTAATTACCAGAAATTATTCAGCAATGTCATTTTTCTTGATTCTTCGATTACATCAGATATACAGTTGTGTGTTGAAGCAAAACATACCAGTCATATAACTCATGGGGTTTTTTTTTCAGAAAATATTAATTCTCAGACTTCATTTTGCTTTTCAACTGCTTCCTTCATAAGATTACAGACCACTGCAGCACGTAAAGTTTCTTATGTTTATACATTGCAATCAACCACAAAAGGATCCAGCTTTCAAATTATATCCATTTCTCCTGCACTGCCATAATTCTCACAAAGTCAACATTATCCAAACCATGTATTAAACAAGTATTTATAGTACTAGCAGAGTATAAATTGCAGAAATGGAATTAAGTTTGGTAGACTCACAAGCAGGCTTTACAGTGGAAGGCTGGTATTTTAATCTCTAGTTGCCATCAGAGGAATAAGAACTATTTAAAAAGCAGGCAAATAATATCTTACAAATAAAAATATTTGAACTGAGCAAATTACTTGTTTTTTCCATTGAAAGCAATCCCAACTAAGACATTAAATACCACCTCAGAGCATCAGGTGAATTCAACACTCTTGCATTCCAGTCAGAGACAGGTCAAAAACTGTTTTTTGTGCCCATTGCCTGAATCAGGCCACAGTTGTACATGCCAAATTCACATTGCTCTTCATTATTATTACATGTGACAGCTTTAGTTGATGTGAAGGATCAGAATTCATGGCACATGGTGTTCGGGGGATCCAGTGTCTTGGTCTGGCATGAGCTATTGAAAATTCAAGCCATAAATCTGCCTTTGTAGGCTCTGATCAAGAAAAAATATACTGCTGACAGGTCCAAAAAGTTGTTGAAACACTTTTCATAAAGGAGGTTGCTTATGAGACAAAAGGATGTCATTCCTCAACCCCTATGAATAAAATCTAACAAATATATGGCAATAAATATCTTCAAAGACTTCTGTGAGTATTAACTAGCCAAAATTGATTTCACTAAAACTTCTATTTGACTCTTTAAGTGGTAGGTTAAACAAAGCAGGCAAATAAACCTCCTGCCTGCATGCTTAAACTGGAGAATGTCTTCTGAAATAGATTTGATCCACATTAATGACTTAAACTAACAAAGCATCATGAATTTTACCTACGTATATTGAATGGACATTACTCAGCAATCTCTGAACTCTAAGAGTTGCAGTAGTCCTTTTGGGTTTCAAATGGTGGTTCAGTTTTCCATATCATTGTAATTACTGCAGCTGCACTGCTGCCAACAAAATCCTAGACTCAAAGCTCTTGGCTATGACAGCACATCTAAGTAATCACCATGGGATACTGGGCTAAACTCAAACAGGTTTCTTTTTTATGAGCTATATACATGAGCAAAAGCTAGAGCATGTTTAAACAAAGCAAATCAATTCAAGTCAAGCCTCCCTACTTAATAGATTCACACAGCTTATTAAGATGAGCAAACATGCCTTAATGAAGAACACCCATCTTCTAAATGAGAGAAATAAGGCCTTAGTTGTGCTATTTAGGCAGGGCAGGGCAGGGCATAGCCCCAGTTTCAGGCTGTCTCAGTGCTCAGAGAAGCAAATCCACCACAAAATGAGTTCATTGTGGACTTTTCATTCCTCTGCCCATTCCTTTTAGTCCTACTTTGCTACTCGGTAGACTTGTCGTGGTTATCTGATGACTCCCCAGTGGGCACATCACCCTTTGCAGGACAGCAGGAGTCATGGCTACAGTGACTTCATGTTCAGCTGGGCTTTTCAAATGACAGGATGGCTTCTTTCACTTCCCCTTCTAGAAAATCACCAAGTACTTCAGAAGCTCCTAAAATATAAACAAATACTGGCTCTAAAGGAAGATTTAGAGTAATATTGTTAGTCAGTGGAAACTACCACAATCATTTCCTATAATGAAAATTCTTCCCTTCATATATTTTCTTCCCACCCCAGTACAACCTGGAGAAGTCATCAATGTAAGCTGGTCAACAACTGTGTCATCCTCAGACTGTGCCATCTCAGACACAACAGGCTTTTCCCACTGACTTGTCAGCTGTAGGAAACAACTGTAATAGCTCTAATTTGTCTGCGGCCACGCTATGGCTTGTGAGTGGTGAATGCCACTTAATACTGTAAAAGAGTAAAAAAAAAAATATACTGAGATGTACAGACTTGGAGGCAGGAGTTCCAAACCAAGAACTACTACTCTCATTAGATTCTACCACACTTGGGGATGAATGTGGTCAGGGAATTCTGCATTATGTCTTTGTCAAGACACGGTTGGTCTATTTTTCTGTGTATTTTTGCCCCAGTAGTTGCATGGACAGCACATGTAATAGAAGTGTAAAATTACTACAATTTTAATTTGTAGCACTTAGCAACCTCTTAACCATGGTAAATTTGTCCAGATGATTGACTAGAGCTAACTGGAATGCTCAAAGGCTCCAGAACAGGAATTGATTAGCTGAGAACTTCTTATCATGGGTACTGGGCATGTGTCCGTGATTCATATACACAGACACACATTACATTCATAAATGAACTACTTAATTCATTATGTAAATTTTTACAGCTAATTACAAAATACACACTAAGGAGTGCTACACTAAGGAGTGCTTCATATTTCAAGGGGTTTTAATCTCTATGAAAATGATTAAGTATGAGATCGATAACTAGATTCACCATTTACTGAAAAATTAAAAAGGAAAATAGAGGAAAAGGAAAACAATTACTATACAACACCGTGGCTTCATGCAGAATCAACTCAGAATTTCAAATAGAAAATCCAGTTTGCCTAGAGGTTTTTCTGTTTATCATCTTTTGAAAAAAAATGGCTATCTGACGTCATCATCTACTGTGCACAGTACATCTTGCAGTCATTCATTCATATCCCCTCTCTGTTTGTGTCACCTCTCTGACCAAACAACTTGAAAATATATAATTATGTATGAAAAGAATTCAAATGGCTAAAATGCAAATGTAGGGTAGTATTGAATGACATTAGAAAGCTCACCAACATTACTGAACAGATTAAATTAGCATTTTTCCACAACATTAAGGCTCTGTCACGGAATGCAGCTCACAACGCCTTTCTCTATCTTTTATTCAAATTAACTCCAGGCTTTTCCTTGCTTTGTGGCTTTATCCTAATGGAGAATTATGATGGACCAGCCAGTTGTTGCCCAGGTAATATCACTCACAGGAGTCCTGAACCCCACCAGGCAATCAAAACATACATTGAATAGATAACGTGATATCTGCCACATGAATGACCAGTTCTGTCATGCATAGAAATATTTTAACACTTACTTTATTTTTTTTTCCCCTCATCAGTCAAGAGATACTCTCTTGAGCTGCAGATACTTGTGGTTTTGTGGTTAAGCACTATTTCATCATGATCTACTACATATAATACATCCACAGGCCATGAAAAGAGTACTTTTCAGATACACAGGGGTCGAATTCTGCAACAAGCTGCTGAGGTGCTATGTATCATCTAAGACACAAACCCAGGTTCAATCTATTTCATTGAAACAGAGACATATCACAACATGGCACTGCACTTATCTGCTAATTCAAGCATTTTAATACAGTGTTTAAATACAGTTATCACTTAAGTAGAAGTACCATGTTTTTACTTGATATATGTTTTCCCTTAGGCGTCCACCTTCAAGAAGATTTGAAGGCAAAAGTAGCTTTTTCCTCACTGAGAGAAGTGTACATCAGTAAGTTCAATGCCATCTCTTAATGACATGATTCTTTTTGGCAGGCTTTTTTCCTGTTGTGACTTATGTTTCATCTTCAGACAGGAAATTCTGTGCAATTTCTTTTATGACTTTGTGCAATAGTAGCGCCATTAAAGAAATACAGGCTCACAAGGCAGAAAAACCCATTTAGCTGTTTCCAGCCATTTAATGCAAAACACAGTCTTCCCTCCCATGAGAACATGAAAGCTGGGTTATCACAATTTGTCTTATATGCTCCCCAGGTTGGAGCTCCTCCACATTTCCACCTGCAGTGGTAGGGGGGTCCCTTCAGAAGAATTATTTCAATACGGTGCAGTTCATGTATCATATCTGAGCTGCAAATCTTGCACCTCTGGCATACTGGAATTTCTTTCATAACATAAAATTCAAGCTCTCACTATCATTTCATGGTGTTACAATAATGGTTTTTGGTGAGGGAAAAAATAAATTAAAATCTCTATGTTATCAATTTTTATTCTTAATTTTCACCGACATCAGGTGATGTACACTTTCAGTACAGATTTTCCATGAGTAAGCTCAGCAGAGAATGCTCAGAAGCATTTACAAAGCAAAGCACAAACTAGTTCAGTATCATGTATATAACAGTCCCACAGTGATGCTTGTGGAGCTTGATATCCTTTGTGCTGAAGTCAATAATTAAAAGTATATTTACTTCAGTGGGAGGCTTAGAGAAACAAAATGAAAAAAGGAATTATAATGATCAAGATCACTGAAATCACAGGGAAAATTGTGAATATTGACCTAGACTAAGGCTAGGTAACATAACATGATGTAGGAAACTAGGGCTTAAGGAGAGAAAGAGTTGGATAGGAGAAGATCGAGCAGGTAGATGGAAGATGAAACTGCTGAAGGCAATTAAAAGAAGAATTTATATCACAAAAGCTTAAAGTAGAGGCAAGTATGATCAGAAATTTGGGGAAAAAAGATGACAGAGATTGTCAGTGATGGTGCTGAGTTAGACAAGCTAAAAGCAAGATAAAGCATAAGACTTGGAGACTAAATGATTTATATCTGAAGCAGATGAAAAAAAAAAAAAGCAAGGAAAAAAAACAAACAAGAGCTTTCCTGTATGACCTAACTTCTAAGCAGAATACTTGATGCTCTTACCTGCTGTGTTGAATGAAGCTTCTAGAATATCTGCAAATTTTTTAGATACAACTGCACCTCCTGAATGTAGGCAGATCAGAAAGAAACTGATAAAAAAATTTAAAAAAAAAAATAAAAAAGATAGAAAAAAGATAATGAGGAATAGCTTTTGGAATAGAAAGACATGAAACAGAGCGTGGAGAAACATTTAGCAGATAATGTTTCTGCAGGTTTCCAATAGTCTGTTTTAGAGCAGTCAAGATGTTTTGCCACTTTATCTTGCCAATCAATCCTGTGAGACTGAGAATGAGGAATTCGACCAACTGGAAGCATAACAAAGGACCAGCAGGAACTTTACTGACAACAACAAAAAATGAGATTAAAGGAGCTGAACAATTGCATTGGGGGTCTCCTTCAGAATCCTGTCCAGGGAAGAAGAGTTGCTGAGGAGACAAGGAAAACAGAAGGTTTCTACTCTAGACTAGCCAGGACAGAGAAACCAAGAATGCACTCAGACTAGTCTCCTATTAGGAAGCCCCATGACAGGTCTGCTGCCCATGGTTTCATCAAGAGGAAGCATCAACACTGATCAACACATGGCATTTACTTTAGGAAGGTAGAATAAAAGTATCTTTGCCCTAGGGAGAGAAGCATTAGTAACTTCAGAGAGACCAGCATATATTGACATCTGCCTTGCAATGTCCTTTGGAAAGTGGAAAAGATGAAGAGCTGTAAGCAAACTGAAAGTTGGGAGTAAGAAATAGTGGGATGAACTAAGAGTTACACAGAAGCAGCCAGAGGAAGCCACACAAGTGAAGGCTGCTATGACTGCTCAGAGGTAATGCACAAGACATAATTCAGTGACTATAAAGCAGAGACACGTACATCGCCTTAGATTTAAAATAAATGGCAATGGAGCTGCCTTTATTTGCACTGGAAAGTCTGTGGGCTTATAGTTATTTTTGCATGGAATTTCTGCATTTTCCCAGAGTTCTGAGCTGGATTCTGCACTATGTCTCCAAGCACAATCAATAATTCTTGAAAGGTGAAATAGGAACGAGACTCAAACACCTACAACAATTACCTCCCTTTTAGCTGCAGGTAATAGTCTGAGAAAACAAAAGTGAGATAAAGGAGTGATTAGATCATTTAGAGGAAGTGTATTTGCTTCACTTGGTGAAACCTATTTTCTTGATGTTGCCCAAAAGGGAAAGAAGGGGGCTGAGTCAATGAGCAATTCTGTTTCTAGAACAAATTGTTTCAAGTTGTTTAATACTCTTGACAGTATCAGAGAGGAAAATTATTAGTAAATGATATTTTGAAATATTACCTTGAAACTTTAAGCATGTGACCCAAGAATCTGAGATTTAATAATTCAGCTATCAAGGTGCTATTGATCATAAGGACAATCAAGTTTAATCAAAATACCTAAATTATACTTTCAAATGATATTGTTTTTATAAAACATACATTGTATTTAAAAGCAAAATCGTCCCTTTGTTATTACTTCATTATTGTTAGTGGCAATTCTGGCAGCACTACAACACATTACCAAAAGAATTTGGTTCAATGCAATGTACAGCACATCTAATAAAGAAAATTCATCAGCACAGGTGCTCCTAAAAATACATCCAGCAAGGCAAATAAGAGATTTTAATTTGCTTTTAAAGCTCCATTGTAGATAATGTAGTATATTGTGCATGCACTCTTCTACAGAAAATTTACTCTCATTTCATCTTCTCTCTTTTGTTGGAATCTGAAGCTCTTTTCTGTCATTCACATTCAGTCAGTCTGCTCACAGTGACTTTATGAAAAGTACCATTCAAGCAATTTGGACACTGAGTACATAATTTTAAATAGATAGATCAGACATCCTGAACAACAGTTCTCCCTTTCATCTTCATGCAAGAGAGCTATTGCCATAGATACAGTGTATTCAAGGACAGTCATCCTTAATCTAATACTGTATTGGGAATATTTGGTATTATTTATTAATTGAAACATTTAGTTAAGTAAAAGGAATAAGGCACACGTAGGCCATCATTTGATCCACAGACCTTGTACACAATACATGAGAGATTTCTCCAAGGCTGGATTTTGAGGCTGTCTATATTCTTAGAATAAAAGAAGGAAAGAAAGAAGCTAGAGGCATTTCAAGAGCATGACAGCTCAGAGAAATAATCTGCAGACCATCTATATGACACAGCTAGAATAAGTCCAGGAGTGTTCACCCAGCTGCAGCCTCAGGGATCTGCCACGCAGCCAGCTGCTGCTGCTGCTATTTGACATCTGGGATCTGTAACTGGCATTGAAAATATTTTTTTTTTTTTTTTTAAAAGCAGGGGAAAAGAAGAATTACAGAGTTATGTGAGGTTAACAGCAACAAAAAAAATCACCCCTCTCTCCAACACTAGAATTATTTCTACAGAAAAAATTTTCTTGCAAACAAAAATGAAGATGGAGCCTCTGTGCCCTGCACAGACACAGTGCACAAATGAAACGTGAAATAAGCCCCGGCAAATGAGTGTAACACAGTGAAACTAATAGGGAAGCACACTAATATTGGTAAAAGCAGCACTGTATGCTCATATCTGACCAGCATTTTGTTACTCAGTGCTCCACTTGCAAAGATTACCATCACTAATTCATGCCTTGGGAATGAGAGTGCCTGGGTTTTGAGGCTGAGTCAATGGTCTCAAGCATTATGCCAAGGGAATCCAACCCTCCACTCGCTGAAAACCTCAGCCTGATTTCCCCTGCCCACTCACCAGTGGTTACTGGGCATGGAGAGGAGTGCAAGCAGGGAAGTGACTTGCCTGAGAATACACAGTGTGCTATCAGCAGAGCTAAGGAAGATGGAATCAGCCTGCCAAGGAAATGTCCCTTGCACAAAAGCCCAGATCCCCCTACCACCCCAGGGACCGGGAGTTTGGCATCTATGGAATAAAGCAAGCTTGTATTTTCTGGGTTTTAGTGTTTTGCCAATCTCTATGAAATACAATATAACTAGCAGTCAGTACTTCCAGATTATGGCACAGAGATGCTGACAGGTTCCCTTTCTATGGCTTGTGCGCTTCACCAAAAGCTACTCTATATGTTTAGATGGCTGCTTGTCTTCTTATGACCCCCTCTTCCTCTCATGACTGAGATATGAGTGAGTCAGATATGCCTGACACAAACTTCAAATTACTAAGTGTAATTTTATAGAAGCAAGTTGCCATCTTCTCTGAGGTGGATCAGCAGTGTTTCCCCTTGTCCACTTGCAATGTCTGTGAAGCTTCGAACTGCCACTGTCCCTCTTTCTTGCTGCACTGGGAAAGATCATGGGTGGAAAAAACAGGACTTCTGTGCCCCTACACGTGTTTCTGTGGCAGTTTCTATATTTACATTTTTGGGGAACTAACTCTGGGCCAGATTTTGTCACTCCTATTCACAGTGAAGAGTATCTTACTGCATGAATAGTCCCAAGGGGCTATGCTGAGGCAATCTGGATCATGCTGAAGAGCTCTTTCCACTCTGAGCGATTTATTGTTCTGTCTGGCTTAAAGATAGCTTCAGCTGAACTATTCATAGATTGGTGGTGGCAGACTGTGACCTTTACATAGGAAGGAACATTTCTGCAAAGGGTCTTCCGCTCATGGAGGGGGCAGATGGCACTGCTGTGAGCTTGGAGCATCTGCATGAAACAGGGAACGAGAAAGATGAGGCATGTCTGTGTTACACTGATGCTGCTCAGAGGCACCTCGACAGCAAGTACAGACACACACAGCACTGTGCAAAACTCTGTAGAGCAGACAAAACTTACATTGTGGGCAACTAAGACACAACCATCGAACACTAAATTCTGGAGCTTCAGTGCAAGTCTTAATTCCTATTTGATGTACGCTGGCACATTGACCCCGGAGAGAAAAGGTTCTCCACTGGTTTATGTAAAAAGCCCCATGGGGAACTACAAGTGTTCATTAGAAACACAGAGAAGCATAAACTGCACTGCATAATTCCAGTACATTCAGGAAAAAAAAAAATCAGAGCCCACTGATGTGTTCGTGTTAGAGATTTAAAACTGGCAAAGCTACGGAAAAATTGTGATAGGTCCTTATCTACACCATTTAATCCATAAAGAGCACAACCGACTTCATCCCCTTTACTGTTTCTTTCAATGATTCAAGTTGCCCACACCCCCGAAGTAAAATAAAATAAAATAAAATAATACCTTAACATTACAAACATTAAGCCTGCCCTTCTGTGCCTGTGATGAATAACACTCATTCTCTGGAGGACCCAACAGTGCTACAACCAAAGAACTTATTAGCTCTCCTCTTGTGAATGATGGCTGTGTTTAGTTTGGGTTCAAATCCTGCCTGACATGTCTGAGTCCTTACAAACTTCACACATGCCCAGAGGATAAAGCATTGGATGAGGTCTGGCATGTAACACACAAGAAGTGTAGAATAGGAAAACTCTTTGAGTTTGGGGATGGAAAAAAGTTTGCCTGGCTGATTTTGGGTTGGGTCAGGGGGATAGTAAATATAACCTTGGACCAGATTGTGGCTTTTCCTTTGTGGGTCTTCAAATATTCTATCTCAATGGACTAAATGGATCAGCACACAGGATCAATGCCTTAAAAAAGCATAAGGACAGGGAACTAAGCAGATTTCTTTTTGAGTTATGCATAGCTAATGGCTTTGCTGGACTGATGCCAGCTACAAAAACATACATATCTCCTGAGTTTGTCTAGAAGTGGAGTTGCATTATTTGTTAAATTGCTCTCTCTCTCATCCCATGTGGGAAAAAAAAAAAAAAAAGGAATCCAAATGTTCTTTTATTACAGACAGACACAAATTGTTTTGCAGCAGGTTGAAAAGCTTCCATATAAATCTTCCTGTCAGCCTTTAAACTGGTGTTTCGCTAATTCCAGCAAACACTTGTCTCCCTGCTCCAGGAGTGAGTTATGCATGACAGCAAAGGAACAGAAAGAAGGGAGGCGAGCTCCGTTAACTACAGCTGCCTCCACGCTAGCTGACCAGCCCCAGCCTGTCATTTCTGTCACTCTCCTTCACACAGGCGAGTGAGGTGGAGAGAACTGCCTTTTAGGCGTGCCAGTTTCTCCCCTGTCACTAGTGAAGGTGAAGAGCTTGGAGGACCCAACTCTGATGTACGGTCCCCACTACTCAGGGCCTGATGAGATTCCCCACCTCCCTGGGCCACATGCCAGCCCAGGCTAAGTCAGCACAGAGAGCAAAGGACACTGGACCAGGGCACTGAGGCACCTCCTCAGTGTACTGGGCCCCTTTTCCCAAGCCTGGTACTGTTTCCCTATCGCTTGGGAATCAGCCACTTCCTGACAGACTAATACATCTGTACCTGCGTCACGGCCAACACAGGGGCAACAGAAAAACTTCAGAATTCAGCAAGCTCTTGGTCAGTCCAACTGGCAGGAGGTACCAGAATATTTTGACATGCAAGCTGGGCCAGAGTGGAAAAATATTTGACAATAGTCAATTATCCCAGATCCTATGAACAGTGATCCTAAAAAGAGCCCCTTTGAGCATTCTTGGATCACAGCAGGCTACATCCAGCATCTCCCCTGAGTGAGGCGTCTCTCAAGGACAAAGTCAGACTTCTCAAGACTCAGCTATCATCTGTTGAGAATGCTGAAGCATTATGAGAAGTTAAACTTGAGGAGAGAGAAATTTTAACTAAAGCCTTTCTTTCATACACCTCTCTACCTATCTGTGTGTTTGAATGTACACGTTTGCTTTCACAAATATGTTTGTCTGTATATTCCACTGGATCCAAATAACTGTGTGTTTGTATGCTTTGTGGTTATACCCATGCATATACATCTGTATACTTTGATTCAGGATACCTTGTAGTAAGTTAGTGTGAATACTGTCATTATGGAACCTGTAGTTAAGTCGCCATTTTGATCATAACATATTCTACTGAATCACCTTGTCAATTTTAAATTGGTTAATCATTAAGTGCAGCTAAAATTCACTCTTTTGATCTACCTCTCACCATTAATAAATCTTGAATTGCTGCTAAATCATAACCATGTCAAATATTTCTCCCTAGCCCCATCCTCGCCAGCAGCACTGATTTCCAGTTTCCTCATTTCTTTATGGCCTGCCAAAGGGCACTCCAGTTCCTCAGGACCAAGCCTGGTGAGCCTTGTCTAAAAGTGAGAGGCAGTAAATGCATGTGAGACCCAGTGACACAGAAGGAGATGCTTCAGTCATTGCCCAAAGTGAGGCAGGAGGAGGGCTTGTCTAGCCCATCAGTTATTGCTGCTTCTCACAGTGTTTCCCATCAGCTGCCAGCCACCAGCAGTGCAGAGATGCTAACTGCCCAAGCTGTTGCATACCTCAGCGACGTTTCAGCAAGTGAGAAGACCACAAGTTACTCAACACAGCCCACAAAGGCTTTCTCAGTCACTAAATTTAAGCAATAATGTAGATGAGGTTAGACAGACTGAACCACAGTGTGTCCAGCAGTAGATATCCCAAAGGACTGTTCACCACAAAGGAGATACAACATTGAGTAATGAAAGGCCCCACTTCTTGCAAGGAATACAAATTGCATGAAGCATGCTTGAGTTCCTTCCTCACAAAAGGATCTGTTGCTCAGGTGAGCAGGGTAGAGTCTGGGGAGCAGATCCATGCTGTCTCCTGATGTCTTGGGAACAAATATACCTAAAAGCTCTATATGGATGATCTTGTTTATAGTCCTTACACCAGATGAGCCTGAGGTTTTGAGGGGTGGATGAGATGCCTTGTACAAACCTCTAGAATATAAATCTCCCTCTAGAGCAACTTTGATAGCTCTAGAAATCTCCAACTTGCATGACACTGAAGTATGATTTTTTTTTTCCTTGAGCACCAGCTAAAAGTTCAGAAAATCAAGAATCTCAGCAATATTTCATGCAACATATATTAACTGTATTTTATCCTACCCCATTTCCTATGGAGTATTTTAAAAACCCTACAGTCTCCTAAGGGACTTGATGACCCCTTACAGTTCAAGCAATTTGATGTAAGCATGCTGTAGATCTCCCTAATTACCCGGAACTTAGTAGATCTTAGCCTTCCAGAGTACCCAGATTTCCTCCCTGCAAAAACAAAGGTGATGGTCAGCATTGATGTGTCCTCTATCTCACCTTGGTTTGGGGTGAGGATGCCACCAGTCAGAAGCATCTCCTAGGTCAATTAGTTTGCACATAGCTCTCCAAAACCAATTGGGACAGACTGTATTTTTCAGCCTTAAAAAGACCATGTGGACATATTATCCAAAGTCATGACAGGTACTACAGGATAGGCACCTTAACTGACTCTAATACAGTCTAAATATTTCTAAATCTGTCCAAGGCTCTTTAATCTGGGAGATAAGAGAACAAGAAATTGGGCATTTCAAAAAGCTGGTTAGGCCTGGCAACAGCAAGCAAATTTTTAACACTAGTAACAAATGACCACTTAATAATGAATGAGACAGCATCTTCCTAAGTTGCATGAGACATAGTTCCGGGCCTCTTTTTCTCTTCCCATAAAGATCTTTTGAAAGGTCTGCTGAACACGTTATCTTACACCTCTTTGGTTTCAACTTTTTTGGTACATTGGATAATATTTTTTTGCTTACATACCCTTAAAATGTAGTAGTTTGCTTATAGCTTACATGAAAGTTGAAAGAAACAGGTCAAATCATGCATTTACTATGAAACTCTTTCACTGACACAGCTGCAATTTTTTCCCACTCTTTTCTGGTGCCCATTTTTTCCCTTCTACACAGCTGTACCCATTGGACTCTTATGCCACTTGTCTCTACATTGCTCAATAACCTGTCATGATTTATCCCTACTCATTAGGTATTGATGAGTGGGAAAAGCAACAAAAATGTAGCTAAATCTCCACTTCTGTCATTACATATTTTGGCATCTCACAGCTTATGTCTGATCTACTACTACTGCACAGTTTGAAAAGCTCTACACAGAAACCACATTTGAGTTAAAACTCAGACCACTACTTGGGTAAGTATCCACTCTTCTCCCTCTGTGCGTGGCACTGGAGGGGGCATACGTAAGGATACAGAAGCTCGAAGGCATGTTAAAGCCTCTTATTTCCCACTTCTTCCAGACCCCTGCTCTTCAAAGTCTTTCTGCAAATTTCAAGGAAAAAAGGCAGAGAAGAATATGTTTTCTGGGGCACGGAGTATGCACAGAAACATTGCTCCTTTGTTCTGAAGCTACACCACAGAGAAGTGGGCATTGTTCAGGCATGGCAAACACAATTAATATGCTGCAACATCTTAGGCAGGAGAGCTTATCCTACAGGTGGATCAAGGAGTCCAGGTGTTTGGAAAGCTGTCCCCTGCCTCCTCCAAGGATTCCAAAACTGCATACTATTTTTGGAGCTTTTTCAAACCACCTCGTTAAAACACCTGGGTTCTCTGAGCTGCTTTAGCTAGATATTGCCATGGGGGAGTATTACATATTCCTTATGCGTGCCTTGATAGAATTCACAAAAATAAATGATCAATGACAATGTGAGAGCCAGGCATTCTCAATTAAGATCATATCAGCTCAGAAACAAGTAAATGTTTTTCTTTTGTTCCTGCCAGTTTTTAATTAAAACAGGTGAGTAAATACAGAAGACTGCTGCAACTGAATTTGGAAAGGCTAAAATTCCCAAAGACAAGCTGATATTGACATATTACTGAAGAAACAATATATTATTCACTTTATGAATCTTTACTTTCCACTTACATAAGAAGAGATTAATTTCTAGCCAAAAGAAATCTTGATTTATAGTTCGCTCTGAGTCACAGTGAAATGAAGCTTTTAGATCTTCACTGCAACAATAAACGGGACATTGAAAAAAAAAAACAACAAACCAAAACAAAACAAAAAACCCCCACAAAACTCCAAAGAACAAAGCATATGCATGAATTCAAAGACTGAAGTGACTGTAATTAAAAAGTCCAACCTTTACTCATCTTTAGAAAATGTTCCTGTACCTCATCCATGCTTCTTTGCTTTCTGAGACCTTCATAAAATGCACCTTTTAGTCAACAATTTAAATCACTCTTGAGACTGAGTATGAAGATTCAGTACAAACTACTGTTTATGATACTAAGAAAGGTGAAGGATCCGTGTTTATACAGTTAATGTGTCCAATATAGCCAGCAGCACTCCAGCTTCAATTGGCATTCAGTTACCTTTCAGCTAGTGCTAGCTCTTCCAACATTACTGCTCCTCAAAGCTTGGATCTATTTCTCAAAACTCTCCCTGTGAGGTAAAGATCACGTGTCCCATGAAAGGGCAACTCAAAAGTTTTGCATTTATCTAGCATTCTATGTCCATGCTAGTATCTGCATGCCTTTCAGTTCAATATATCTAGGTTAAAAACACGCCACAGTATTCACAAATGCCTTTACAAAGCCTTTCAGATGTTCTTGCTGGTAACTCATGTTTCCCTGACTCCTTCTCTTACTACAACAAAATGAAAAAAAAAAAAAACACTAATTTATCAATTTTTTTCCTACATATTTCCTCACTGCATTGACTTAAGATTAGCTTCAGTTTCAAGACAAGGTTTCTGATCTGTCAACACATCATTCCCATCACTCTGTGCCTAACCACTTGCTCTTCCATCTTATCAGTGGACATGACAGCCGCACACTGAGGTAGATAATACACCAGAGAGCTCCTGAATAAAATAATTCGCTGTCTAAAGATGCTACACAGCAGCAACTCACATCCTAGGGTGCTGCCTTCCTGGTGTCTTCCGTGCCTTTCTTTTGCAACCCACAAGCTTCATTCTTCAGTTCCATAAAGTTCAGTACGACTGTTATTGTAAGACAGGGTTGATTTGAGGCAAAGGCACTGGCCATCCCCAAATCATGCTTGTTTGTTTTAGTTGGGCCTTTGCTGTTCTGCACACACAGCACTGGAAAAAAAAAAAAAAAAAAAAAAAAAAAAAGGGAACAAAAATCCAAGCACAAAACAAAACAGCATCAGGTTTGTTTGGGCTCCAAAGAGGAACCCTTCCCTATGCACCTGGGTCTATGGGCTGATTAATAGCCCTGTCCATCAGGAGCAGAGTCCTTGCCTCTGCCTGCTCCTAGTTCTGAGCTCTCTCAAGGGATAAGTAGTGGTTCATTTGCTTCATACCCAAACAAGTGGTAGGTGCCAGCTGTTATGAATTTTCTGTAAAACAGGCTGAATAGACAGGTGGTGAAAGTTGCTGACAACACAGAAACATTTAGCTCAACCAAGGCTTGGGAGGATCATTGGGAATTTCCCGAAAGACCAAGCACAAGTACACAATTAGGCAACACTTCACAGAGGAACGATTGCAGATAAGTGCAAGGTGTTGCACGAAAGCAGAGAAAAATAAACAACGTTCTGGATGAGTGTGACCTCTTCAAAATAAGAAGCCAATTAGATCATTGTGGTTTAACCCCAGCCAGCAACTAAGCACCTCGGAGCTGCTCGCTCTCTCTCCCTCACACTGGGATGGGGGAGAGAACCAGGAAAAAAACAGTAAAGCTCATGGGTTTAGATGCAGATAGTTTAATAGGACAGAAAAGGAAGAAAATAATAATAATAATAATGGTAATAATAAAAATTATAATACTAGTTGTAAAAGTATTAGAATCTACAAAACAAGTGATGCATGGTGCAGTTGCTCACCACTTGCTGACTGATGCCCAGTCAGTTCCCAGGCACTGGCCCCTGGCCAGCTTTTCCCCCAGTTACATACTGGTCACGGCATTACATGGTATGGAATATCTCTTTGGCAGTTTGGGTCAGCTGTCCCAGCTGTGTCCCCTCCCAGCTTCCTGTGCCCTTCCAGCCTTCTCTTTGGCAGGGCTTGAGAAGCTGAGAAGTCCCTGACTTGGTATAAACACTACTTAGCAACAACTGAAAACATCAGTGTGTTGTCAACATTATTCTCATACTAAATCCAAAACACAGCACTATACCAGCTACTATGAAGAAAATTAACTCTATGACAGACAAAACTAGGACAAGGAAAGACTGCAAATTGCCTGCAACTGGGTGAGGAGTATAGTATAAAGCAACTAAGATCTTTGACTCATTGTCTATAACTACCACGCATAAAAGATCAGAGCCGTTACAGAGACTATTTTTGGCTTGAACTCATCCTTAATACAGAAAAGCCTGGTTCAGCCTCATTGCACTGGGAATGCAAGATACACAGAGGCCCCAGCTCTTTTTCAAGCAACATGTAGATGAAAGGCGACTGAATTCAGCTACTGGCCAACCTTTACAGGCTACTCGCAGCAAATGGGAGCCCAGTGCTACACATTTTTTTCTAAGCAGTCAGACTGAGTAGCATATATGAACTTCAGCATATAGAGAAATCAGCGCTGCACGGGCTAAATAAGGGTTTGGAAGCTCTCAAAAAAAATCCTTGCAATTAACTGTAATTTCATTGAAAACAAAAATATTGCAAGGTATGCATTTTAAAATGTGTAGCTGAATTACAGTTCTTACTGACCAAAGAAACAGAGAACTGTAGCTTGTGGGGTTTCCAGCAGTAAGCGCCTACATGCATGGGAAGAGCACCTGCATGCACAGCTATTGTGATTCAGATTTCCAGGGCCATGAGACTGGATGCCTCCCAGCACAAATTGATGGCCAGCTGGGATCAAAATTCTGGCCTTCCTGGCAATTCCTGGCCTTCTGAGTAATTGCCCAGGTGAATTGTGCAATTGTCACTTCGCTAATGCCGGAGCAAGCCCCTGATTAAGGCAGTACACTGAAAGAAACAGAAATATGTTGTACTGTTCAAAATTATTAGGTGGAATCCCTAATTGCATTCAAGTCAATGGAAAGTTTAGCACTGGTTTTCAAAAGGAGATGGAATTACAACCCCTAACTCCATTATTTAGAGGGCTATAATACTCCTAAAAACAGAGTTAGAAATATTTAGACGCAATAATCCATGAGCGTTGTGGTTTGTGTTTATTGAATGTAATCATACAAACTGTCAGGTCCAGAATCCTTGACATTTCCTCTCAGTCCTGCATAAATACCAAGGTCTGCTTTGGCCATTTTATTATATTTATCTTCCTTAAAGCTCACTTTTGAGTTGGTTAGCCCTAGCAGGGAGGGATACAGGTTAGCCAAAAAAAAAAAAAAAAAAAAAAAAAAAAAAAAAAAAAAAGCCAGGAAAGAAACTGTAACATTAAGGATTTTTTTTAATTCTGTCCTCCTAAAGCTCTGGCATGGTTTCACAGGTTTCTACCTGCTTGCTGTTCATGTTCAACATGAACAACAAAACCACCAAAAGAACTTGCCAGATTTTAATAATGCCTGAGAACTGGGTCCATATATGCTGATAGAAGCAATTCAAATGCATACACCAGTATCTGCCACAGAATGGGGCGGGGGAGGGAAGAACAAGTAGGTCTTCAAAGCTTCAGTAGTGGTGTTTTATAATGCCCTTTCAACTTCTGATTTTACAAAATACACAGAGTGGTGCAAGCCTCCAGTCCTTGGATAGCAGTGGGAACTTCTGTGTTTCCATGCCATGGCAGTGCCACATGGCCTTCGGAGATCCTTCTCTCTTGAGCAAGGTTTGTGCCTTCTCCTGAGAGTTCTCTGCACTTTTAAGATGCCTCAGCATTTCTGAGAGCTGGGAGATCCCTCCTACCCAACCCAGCAGCCTTTCTCCCCCGCTGTGAAGGTAGCCACCCACCTGCACTCAGGGCAGGCACTGCCGCCCGCCAGCGCTTCCTCGGCGGCTGGCAGAGGGCAGGTGCACGCGCTCACGCAGCCATCTGTGCAGAGTGCTGCTCCTCCGAGCACGAGCCAGCACACGAAGGTCTCAGGGGCTTCAAAACATGGTTCAAAACAGGGCTCAGGGGCTTCAGAACACAAGGCCCTCCAGCCAAGCCAGCCTTCCCTCTGCTGCTTTCCCGCAGCGTAGCTCAAGGGCTCTCCTTGAGAACCTAGAGGACACAGTGACCGACCATATCGGTGCTGGTCCAGATGGATGGCAAGGGAGGAGCAAAGAGCTCTCGTATCAAAGGCAAAAGAAATCCATGTTGCCAAGGAACTTGTTGGTGGCAGTGCTGAAAAGGCACAGACGGATAACTTGAGGTTAAGGCCATACCCTGAAATTGCCACGTCTACCCACTGACACCTTCTTCTGCCTTTCCTTTGGCAGTCAAACTCAGAATTAGGAGTTCTGAGATATAAAAAAAGGAAGCCAGAAACAGTTAGAAACACATAGCCTTGAGAAGAAAGGTTTGGGGAAAGAACTGAGGGACAGTTCAGGGGGAATGCCG
>NW_008600079.1:40165-44537 GCF_000691845.1 Merops nubicus
CACTGGGACAAAGAGGGGAGGAAGAGGAGCAAAGGAAGAGAGAAAAAAAAAAAATCAGGAGTTATTTCACCCCATTCAGAGAAAATCAGCGTAATAATTCAGTTATTCTTTTTCTGGTTTTCAGTTGAATAATAATGGAAGTTATCTTTTAGGCTTTTCCCAAGGCTAGCATGATACCTCTTTCCTAGGACACAAACACCCACTGGACATAACGTGTCACTCTTACTTTGTGTATTTCAATTTGACAGCTTTGCAACTAACTTAACAGAATAGTTGCCAGATAAAAGATACCATGTGATCCAGACCACTCCCATGTACTCTTCCAATTCTACATAAGATCAATGAAGAAGCTTGTTTTTCCTGGGTGGGCAGTAGGTTTAGGTCTCCACCTCAGAAGTCAGCTAAAGAGAAACTAAATAAAGCTTAGCATACTGGATGGAATGTGCAGAACAGCACACGGTACCTTTAAAAAATGTCCATTTTTTCTGACTTTGCAAGCACCATTAACCTGAGATCGTTTTTGAAATTGAAAATGAAAAGGCATAATAAAAGTACAGGCTGTTCCCCTTGGTACTTATTGCTTGTTTACAGTGTGCAAACAGGAGAAGGCAAAGCAGCTCCTGTGAGAACACAGACACCATCTTAAACAGAGTATGAGACAGCAAGATGTATGCTACAAAGCTGTATTTTCCATTCCTCAGGGAAAAAGAAAATAAGTTAGGAAAATGGGCAGAGAGGGATGCAGAAGGATAAAGTAAGGAAGGGAAGGAACTTTCCTCAGGGACTTATCTGCCAAAGTCTGCTTAGCATATACGGTAACCAACCAGCCGGCCCCTGCGCATCCTATCTTCTGGATGTGATCTTATACTCCTTCAAATCTGCCTGCAACCTCTTTCCAGGTTCTTCTTTCTCTCTGTCTTCATATGCTGCTTCATCATTTTTTACTCTTTGTATTGTTTTTCTCCCAAGCCTCCCTTTCCTCTCACCCTTCAGTATTTCTCAGCTTCATTGCACTTCATAATATGCATCTTAGTGCCTTAACTGTCTATTCTGGACTAAATTTAAAACTAAATTAAAAAAAATACACCCGTTCAGAAAGAAAATTGAATATGGTATTTCTGTTATGAGCCCATGATTCTGTTCTGTTTTCCTTTTTTTTCCCCTATTTTCTCCCATTTTAACTGTTCAGTTCAGCTGCTCTTTTATATATATACATATGTATTCTTTTTATAGCATGCATTGCAGTAGGATGCTGATTTTTAATTCCAACAGTAAACTGTATAGAAGAATGATTATCTGAAATAAATCTGCAAAAGAAGGAAATTGTCACAGCTTTAAAAATAAAAAGGATTGATTAAAATATCTGTTTTTCAAGTCACAGAGTAATTTACTGCTAGTAGTGTAAATTTATACAGTCCCTCTGAGACCAAATTCTTACATCATCAGTTACATTTAATCTCACCCGGTGCTAAAAAGAAACTGAAGCAAAAGCAGCACTAATTTATATCTTCTGTGACTACCAGGAGATGGTGTCTTTTAAAAGGTCTCTCTGAGTTGCAGTGGCAGATTTTGGGAAGGGTCCATGAAGCCAAGCAGCAAGATGAGCACCACCCAGGTCCATCCCCCACTGGGCTGCACAGGACAGACATCAGGCAGGGACAGACCCACAGCCCCTCTTTTTCCTTCCAGCTCCAATCCACCCTTTACACAACCGTCCTCCTCACACCACCATGCTGCACTGGACCCAAACTCCACACAGCATGTACTTCTTACCATGGGCTGAAGGAAATTAATGAAATTCCCCATCCTGGCCTCATTCTGATGCCTTAAACATCCCCAAACTTGGATCTGGTGGATAGCACTCTTCTAGCTGAAGGGATGGATTAACCCTTTTGCATCCAGCTTCTGAAAATAGCCCCCATGCAAACACTCGGGAAGCACAAAAGCATGATTTTATTTCAAAATATTAGCTTCAGAAATGAAGGTAAAGTTACATTTAAGAGACTAAGGGTATATAATTTTCATTACTTGAAACTCGAGATTTATTCAGACTTCATCTCTGCATGCATCCAGGTTGGTTAACACAAATGCATCAGACTGAACTTGAGATTTATATGAAAAGTCACCATTTGGCAGTTAACTGGATAACATGTGAACACTGGCACAAACTGTTCTCTTCTGCAAGCAAAGGCACATGCACTATTTTATCCTGCTGGGAGGACACAGTGAAAAGGATGCTGGTTTCTGAATAGCATATTTCCAGAGACATGATTCAGGCAAATAATAAAAAAAGAAAAATCTATATTCTGTCTGTAGAACTGGCTGAAAGGGCACTGGGAGAGGCAAACACAATATTGTTATATATCACTAGTAGTTGTCAAGGTAACTACAGGATTATGATTCCAGACTTAAAAACCATTTCATGTATTTTCTAAGATAGCTGTCTTCACCCAGCCATTTGAGATCATCTTAACTGGAGTAAGAGCCTGAGCAAGATCCTCAGGAGGACTCCTCACTACGTCAGCCTTGTAAGACATACACCAGTTCTGCATCAAATAAGCACATTTTTTGACATATCTCTCTGTTATCTATGGCCTATAGTTTCAAAGCATGAGGCCTCCATGGCAGTGGGGATGTGCTTTGCCTTCTGCATTTAAAAAAAAAGTTTGGAAAGAAATTCCATTTGAAGAATTCACTTAACCTTGGACTGAACAATTAATTTTGCATTATCTTAGAGCAAAAAAACAGCCACCAGATTGATGCAAATTAGGCTCAGACTTAGATGAAAGAAGTGTTTTCAATAGGAAATTTCTGGTTTGTGGCAATTTTTAAACAAAATCTATGAAAAATTCTCTTTGTAAAAAAAAAGAATTTTCCTTCATACCCTGCATTTATAAATCAACGCAAAGTACTGATAAGTAGCATCTTATTAATTCAAGAAGATTTAAGGTCCGGATTCTAAAACAAAAACTGTCGTTGATGGCACAGTAGCCTGGGACATAAGAAACACAGAATGAGTTGAGATGAAAAGCCTTTGATTGGGATTGACCTGAACACAAACTACCAAATATGGAGTTAATCCCTTCTACAGGCAGGGGCACTTTCTCTGCTTTATTTTGCAGATGTGAATGCAAAAAAAAAAATTTTCTCTCTCTCTTTTGCCGATAAACACTTCCATCAAAATAGATACACCTCTAGGAATTATTCTATCTTCACGAAAAATTGTTGCAATCACGGCCATGGGATTGTTGCATGGACTGACCTCCAAGGGTAAAATATAAGCTAGAAGGAAGCCTGTAAGATTTTAGGCTGGATAATGAACTTTCCACAAAACATCAGTTCAGAAGACCCCAACTGCCATGACGAAGTTTTGAACAGGAGAAAATGGTTTTTTTCTTACACTATTTTTTCCTTTCCTTTCCCTCCAATACATACATCTGTCCTTTTTTTTAACCATGACATGCCATTCAATCCCTAGAGAGTAAAAAGAAAAAAAAGAGAAAGAAGTACAGACACAGGAGCATTTAAATGAGATCCATGTTCCAGGAAGTTAGTAGCTGTAAATTATAAAAAAAAAAAAAAAAAAAAAAAAAGCACATATGTGAGCATAAGTGAGACTGGAGTAGAATGAGAGGAAACACAGAACCACAGAACAGCAAATCTTGCCCAGAGCCATGGAGATCTCTCTCCCACCACAGGCCCACACATTTTCCCTGCTTGGAGCTAAACTACTGGCAACGATTATTTTTCATCTAGGTCACACTAAATATTGGAAAGATGATTTGATTTATTTTGTCTCCTCAAGTTACATCAGTTGTGAAGAGCTACTCCTTCCAAGCAGCCTGAAGTCAACAGTCTTCCTGGTGAGAGAAGACAATGGCAGATGTAATATTAAGACTGAATAAGGAGTAAAACATAGCTGACCGTTATCTTGGGAAAATTAATCAGGTGCAGGTAACAATTCACATCACCTTATCCAGAAACATTGCCTCAGTGTAAGAAAATCCAAATCCAGGCATGATTACTAGACATCTAATGACTCTCTCATTCTTAGATGTTTTGCTTAATTCAAGAGTTTATCAGTCTCCCTAAGAGTATTTATTTTTCTTCTTATAAGCAAGATTTTCTGGCTCCAAGTACCAGAAGGCTATGAAAAAATGCTCTGGCATTACACGTTTCCTGCAAGCCTTGAAGTAGGCTGAGAAGGGTTTCAACGTGCACATGAGCGCACTAATTTCCATTCAGATTTGAGAAAATGTGGCAGAGACATCATGCGCCATGTAATCTTGAACACATTTTATCTAAAAATTAGTTTTTAAAATTTAGGTCTTAAAATAAAATATATTTGTCTATACAATTTTTATATATATAA